>NW_015169240.1:286890-314060 GCF_001447785.1 Gekko japonicus | reverse complement strand
TTTAATAGCCTAGTGTTGGGATGAGAGAGGGAAAGGTGAAGAGGGGAGTGCATGAGCCTGAAGATTTCCAAAGTTCATTCATAATACATTCAAAATTCATTCATAATGCAGGCTTGTTGGTTTGTTGGAACTGAGCACTAAGTTGCTCAAGATCAGGTAGTGCAGTGCTCTGTTTTTTATTACCTTGGGGAACCACTGAGTTGCAAGTAGGGACAGACCAGAGTTATGGCATCACTTGTGCCCAGACCATGGAGAGCAGACCAAAAGAACGGGGGATACAAAACATAATTCAGGTACCAGGAGATGTAGCACAGCGAGCAACAAACTAAAGGTCAGAGAACGACTTGTGATAGAGTATGATGGATTTTTACAGAAATACATATTGTGCCTAAGATATGCATTGTATTTTGCTCAATTACACAGGCGTTATCTCATAAACATCACAGAAAAAAAATCATGGCAAGTACAGTTGGTAGACAATATTTTGCTAATGTGTGTTAGACAATATTTTGCTAATTGCGGGAGGACTGGATAGAAATTCCTTGTTTTGCTAGTGATAGTTATCATCATAATCCTTTTTCATTTTTCCTTCCATCAAAGGTACTTTAAGAAGGGAGTAAAGATAAAGACTACTCTTGTTCACATCATAATTTAAACTTTATAGAGTCATTCCATCTCATGTTGAGTCATCTTCTTCTCTTGCTGCCTTCAACTTTTCTAGGTGCAACAAATTCTTGCTAGACAGGACACTTTTTTTTTGGTAACAAGTTTATTTTTTTATATAGGATTAGGCGTAACCCTGCTTTTTTCTGGACATTACTATAGCAAATGTCGTTGACAAGCAAGTATCCTTCATAACCATCTTCAGAGAAATATTGCTATAAGACAGAGCAGGCATGACTCTGTGCACATGCCATCTCTGTGAGTGAGTGAGCTGTCTGGGAGCAAAACTAAATGTTTGAGCCTCCCTTGCGAGGCACAAAAAGCTGCAGTTACTACAGTGATTGAAGTAACTGCTTGTATTGCTGCAAGAGAGTGATTCAACAGTATCAGAAAGAAAGTGTTCTGGCTATTCTTATCCCACGGAATGAGTATGAGGTATATTACGGCTGCGGTCACATGGAGCATTAGGCACGCTAGAGGGACGGAAGATAGGTGGATTTTCTGGGCGTGATCTCACCACCATATCTGGGAAGCGTCGAGCTCCTGTGGCGAACCCGAGGCTTCCCGCGGAAGATGCGTGGTAAAAAACTAGTACCTCGGAGGTACTAGTTTCCTGAAACCGCGGGGCAAGGGCGGGCGTCTGATCACATTTCTGGTGGTAGTTCTGGCGCCTGCCCATGTCCCCTCGCAAAAAGGTGGTTTTTTTCAAAGTCTCCACGGATGCGCACAAGCACCCAAGGGAGCATGAGCACATTTGAGTTTAAAAAAGAAACCAACCCCGTTTGCCCCACGCCCCGCTTCTTTGCCGTGCCGCAGGTCTGTGGAGTGATTGGCACCTCCCCCCTACCACGGGACCTCCACGGGACCTCCACGGTAGGTCTGCTCGCGCAACTGCATGGTTTTTAGCCCCGGGGCAAACAGCCCTGCTCCCACCCCCTGTATTTTCCTGCCCGTGTGCCCACAGCCTACATTTAGAATCCTGAAAACAGAAGCACAGATGAGTATAAATTCCATGAGGGCATTTGACCACCCCAGCCACTGCTTGAAATGATGACTAAAGGAAGCAAAAGAGAGCAGGAACTTAATTGAAACATATAACACGGGTAAAGTATATCAGATGACAGTACAAAGAGCTAGCTAATATCTTTAACACACAATTAACTAAGACTGACAATGTATATACATGGATGGGTATAGTACAGAATGATAGCCCAAAAAGTGTTCAAAGGAGAAGTAGCCAACAGGGTGCTTCTAATTACAGGCAATTAGAAATATTAGATATAAGGGAGAACAGCAAGCAACTTAAGACAATAAATGACTTTGCTTTTGATTTATTAAGGATGTGTGTTGTTTAGAAGGTTTTTTAAATGAAGTCAGAAGCTCATTTCTATTATGTATTATTTATTATACAGTGCCTCAGCTAATGGTGTAATCCTCTGTTTCAGTGTACTGCTCAGAGAATATATAGTGCTTGGGTGTAAGCACTTATTTGATAGCTGCCATCAATGCTACTGTTCAGTGCTTTCCTCCTGTTTGTAGTATGGTTGGTTCTAGAGTTGGTTCTAAAGTAGATCAATTAATTGGGGCCCAAGTGTTTGAAGCAGCTTCTAAGTTTCAAGAATATACATAAATAAACACTCCTATGACTGGAAGTGCAAGAGAAACTTTGTTTAAGGAAAATCCAAATGATTTAGGACTTATGAATAACCAAGATGGGTAGCTGTGTTAGTCTGTCTGTAGCAGTAGAAAAAAATCCAGTAGCACCTTAAAGACTAAAAAAATGTGTGGTTGGATATGAGCTTTCATGAGTTTACTGCTCACTTCTAGCTGAAGTGGAAGGGCATTGCTGACATGTGATGGCATAAATCACATTAGAGGATAAGTAAAAGTAGGAACCCGAGATGGTATGACTGATGTTGCTGGGTCCACTGATGGTGTTGCTAGGATCTATATGAGAGCAAAGTTGACATCTTGGTTTGTTTCAGGCTTTGGTGCCAGAGTCCATGTTACTGTTAAGTAGTTTATCATTGCAGGTGAGAAGTTGTTTTAGGTTAGCAGGCTGTCTGTAAGCAAGAAAAGGTCAGCCCCCCAGTGCCTGTGTGAGGGAAAGTTCACTATCCAGCATGGGTTATTAATAATGTGTTGAACTGGCTTGAGTTGTGAACTATAGGTGACCACCAGCAGTGTTCTGTTGTCATTTTCTTTGGGCTTGCCTTGTAGCAGGCTGCCCCTGGGTATCATTCTGGCTTTTCCAATCATCTTTCTCACCATATCAGGAGGAAATTGTTGTTGCAAAAATGCCTGTTTTTAAACCTTCCAGAACATTCATTTGCTAATTTATAAGTAGTAGTTATCTTACAAAATAATTTCAAAGGGAGATTAGAATCCCTTCTTCAAAGGGAGTACTGAATTGCAACTGATAACCAAGTTCAAGACCTGAACTGAATTGAGACCTAAGTTTCCTGTCTCATTAGCAATGCTGATTTCTCCATGCCTACTACCTCTCTGTATATCACACCTAATCCAATCACACCTTCTCTTTTCATTTGCCTGCTAATGTTATTTGGCACCTGAAATCATTCCACTTTCCAATATATAGGACAGATGGACTGATATTCTAGCTGTATCTGAAGAAGTGAGCAGTGAACTCATGAAAGCTCATAGTCGGCCACAAATTTTGTTAGTCTTTAAGGTGCTACTGGACTCTTGCTCTTTTCTACTACTGGAAGAGGAACCTGCATCTGTGAGATCACCCAGACCTGAGACAACTACAATGTGTAGTTAACATAATAGTACAAACATGCAACTAAAATAAAACTCAGCTGCACCAACTTCAAAGACTATGCTGAATTTTTATGTTGACTCCAAACTGAATGTAACAGCTGCATAATTGGGACTTATTGGCTACCAAATCCTGGGCTGAGACTGAATCCTACCAATACAGTGGTTCTATGGCTGGCGGCGGCGGCGGGGCAGGGGGGAGACTTCAGGGTTGGGGCACAGACTTCCTGCTCTGCATGGGGTACCATTGACACTGGCTCAGTCTATCAAGAGTTTGGGCATGATTGTGAATACCTTCTTGACTATAGAGGCCCAAATTGCACATATTGCCAAGATGGCATTTTTTTCCATCTGCGCCAAGCTCAGCAGTTGACCCTTTTCTTGTCACACCCTGACCTGGCTACATTAATCCATGCAAAGGTCACCTCCAGGCTAGACTACTGCAATTTACTCTATGCTGGCCTGGCCTTGAGGTTGACCTGGAAGCTTCTGCTTATCCCAAATGCGGTGGTGCGGGTGCATTTAGTTTTCACTTGTTTTAACTGTTTTGTTGTATTGCACTTTGTGCCTATGTAAGCCGCCCTGAGCCTGCGTGCGGGGAGGGCGGGGTATAAATGAAATAAATAAATAAATTGATGGGAATGTCACAGATGGCACACAAACAGCCTGTGCTGTGCTGTGCTAGCTACACTGGCTTCCAGTAGAATTCTGAGTCAAGTTCAAGGTTCTGGTGCTGACCTTTACAGCCTTGTGGGACCATCTCCTCTGGTATGTCTCCAGGAAGCATTATGTTCTTCAGATAGCAATCAGCTGGTGATCCCCAGCCCCAAAGATGTCTGGCTCTCCTCAAACAGGGACAGAGCTTTTTCAGTCCTGGCCCCAACCTGGTGGAATTCTCTGCCAAATACCACCAGGGCTTTATGGGATTGCCTACAATTCTGTAGGGTCTGTAAGGCAAAGATGTTCTGCCAGGCACTTGGTTGAGGGCAGCAATGGTTTTCACTCTAGCCGGCACCCTCTTTTGCTCTCTAGATCAGTTGTCCCTCTTCCTCTGCTGCCCATGAGGTAGCTGGCAGTCTGGAATGGGAAGTGATTTTAGTTCGTCATCTGGAGTTTTATTTATGGGAACTGCTGTATTTTAGTTGTAAAGTTTTTATGTTTTATTCATTATTGTACATCACCCAGAGCCCTGCAGGAGCAGGGATGGGCCATTCAGAAGACAAATAAAAAAACCCCCAAAGCATATTCTGATAACAGAATTAACACCTGAATGGAGGAAAATGGCTAGTGAGGTTGGGGAGAGAAAGGCATGGTGGGAGGGTCACTTTCCTCTTCTGCCCTCTATTCTGTATTGATACAGAATTACAAAAACCTGAATTTGATCCAGCTGTCATCATGACTACCTGTGACTTTATAATCCAATAGCATAAAACAATCCAAACCCAGCCTGAAACAAGCTGGTCATAACATTGCAACCCATTTATCTTGACATGCACATAGTTCCTGCAAAAATACAAGGCTGGAGACAGCTATAAAATGTATAAAATTGTTGGGGTAGTTTGGAAGATGACTTGATATTCATGCACACCTTTAAGATGTATTCTTTGGCAGATGGAAAATTTAGGGAGGAGCAAGAGCTTCTTGTCCAATTTATTCTACTTCCAACCCTAAAACCATATGGCCTCACTGGTAATGGTGGAAGAAATTCAGTGCATGTAGGAATCAACAGGAGAGGGGAACAATGTGAGGAAGGACAAGAGGAAGCAATATGACTTGACTTGAACTATAATTTCTTTTTTCTCCTCACACATATGATTCAAGTCTCTGCTGGAAAGAGAACGGGAAATTCACCTTTAAAAATCTTGAAATGGGGTTGGGGGATATGGGAAGAAAGAAGAAAACCTGGGGGCTTCAGGGAATGAGAAGTGTGCTCTGAAAGACTAGGGCTGTTGTTATGTATTAACTGCAGACTGGACATGTGGTCAGGTTAGCACGTGGTCATGCGCTAGGGCTAAGCTTCGCTCAAAAGACAATAGCCGGCTTGGATCCTAGAATGAACCAATCAGCCACCCCAGATCTGGGAGTGGACCTATGGGTGTTAGTACACTGTAAATAGCCTATCACGGGTTGTGTGTATGTGTGGGTGTTTGGGGTTTTAAGCAGGGCTCCGACCCTGCTACCTTGTCTTTTAATTTGGAGCTGAAATAAACTATGAGCTTATTCACTACAGTGTGTCTGGACCCAGTACTTTACAGCTGTATTGTGCCATATTTGTATTGCTGATGCCTTATACTTATAGTTTATATGTACAAGATAGGGAAGAAGTGGGACCCTTGTCCCTGCTTTTCAGCTATTTCCAGGACCAAGGGAACTCAATAACTTAAGAGCCAAGCTCGAAGTTAGAGCAGACACAAGTCCAACCTGAAGGCCAGCAATGCCAATTTAATGAAGAATTTGGCCTTTTAAAAATGCCATGAGAACTCCATCTTGACTGGGCTAGCAGCTCAGCAGGACTAGGCGTTCTAGTCACCCCCCCTTTTTTATCTGGCCATATTTTTCTTTAAAATGGCACCAGTGGCCATGGGTCTAACCATAAATAGACCATAACATCTAGTTTGGTCCTTTGTGTGATGCCATTATGTGATGTACTACCACCAAAAACTGCTTGTGGGTACATTTTCATCTGCCTTTGAAAATGTTTTCATAAACAACAAAGGACAATGGAGTAAGAGAGCTACTGTAACCAATTATATAAAACTCCAAAAGTGGGCTGCCTTCCAAAGACTCCCAACTAATATGCAAGTACACAGTATGAATTTAACAACAGAAACTATATTATGAACAGTACAACACTATACTAAATACACGCAAGTATCACACAAAGACAACAAGATTCCAGTTGCCAACAGACCAAATAGTGCATACAAACATAACAATCACAGTAAACAGGAAAAAACAACAATAATGTGGAGAGATACATAAATAGTAGCCGGTAACAGCAATACAAGGTCCTCCGTCGCTGCAAAACAACAAAATAAAGGCAGAATATAAAGTGAAACACAGTGGGCATCCTGCTCATGCTTACAGAACTTAAAACCAAAACACTCCAGAGTGTACTAACTCACCTATTATAGAAAAAAATAATTCTGTATTGAATGAAACAATGCAAAAGCTTTTTCAATTTCCCTCAGGAGTAACCTTGATGCTTATCTCCTGGTCTCCCGTCCAGGATGATGCACTGTAATACATGAAGCAATAATAGATAAGACAGCACTCCACTTCTATGAGTTAAGAAGTTATGTTTGTCTCAATTAATGTTATCAGTTTCAATGTAAATAACATGGAACCTCTAAGCACAATCCCTCATTAACCAGGCAAAATGCCAAAGAGTAGCCTGAAGGCCACTATTAATCTATGATAGTTAGTAAGTACTTTAAATCACATCATGCCCCAAATTAAAACGGCATGTGGGCTGCACTAGGTATTACCTTATATTACATCAGTAAGGAACATATACTCCTCAGTCACTGTGGCACAGCCTGCTGACAGTTCAATGGTAGAATGTTCTCAAGTGAGGGTGTGACTTAGAACGTAATTATATTGTCAGTTGTAATTATATTGCCTGCCACTCAAATTATGACGCTTGTAGGAATCTAATATCAGAATGGTTTCATGAAATACTTTTTGAGTTTTTTTTTTGAAAAGAATACACCTAATTTACTCACAAACACATAGGTGCCTGAGAGCAGATGAGCTGGCAGTTAGAAAAAATTGGAGGAGACTGATAAATTATTATACTGATTTTCTTATTTACACATTTCAAGCAATGTTTATTCCACTCCATTTCAAAAGGAACATTACTGCCTAATCCTCTGGATTTGTTTAAACTGCATTTATGGAAGCAGGAATTTGTGCAATTGTATTTGAAGAACAGAGTTATGTGTTCATATAATTATATAGTTATATAATGCTTAAGAGAACTCCTGTACCCCTACCTAGCTGTTAATTATAAGCAACACAGTCTCACACCAGTCTCCATGGTTTCTATTGACCAAAAAGATAAATGTATTTGGGTGGGTATCTGATTAAGATCCTGACTTTGCTCTGTTCCTGTTGACAACAATCCATGCACATTGCAGATACAGTGAACTGTTACTTCTAGAGGAGTCAGACAAGGTCTGTAAATGTCAACAGTAAACCTCTTTGTCTACTCCAGATCAAGACCAGGGGTAGAATCCACTACATTCTACTGTGTCTAATGAAGGGAGCTTTATCTCTTGAAAGCTTACACCTAAAACATCTTATTGGTCTCTAACGTGCTACTGGACTCAGATCTAACTGCATTCATCAGGGGTGCTATGCAGCTTACCACATCATTCTCCTCTACTCCATTTTATCCTTATAACAACAACCCTTTGAAGTAGTTTAGTTGAGAGTGACTGGACCAAGGTCATCCAGCATACTTCCATGGCAGTGTGGGATCCTAGTCTGACACTCTAACCCCTACACTATTCTGGGACATCTAAATAATGTATGATGATTGCAAAGCATTCAGTACACTGTAAAAGAAGATCTAAGTTATACAGGCATAATCCAGCCAAAATTAATCACTTTTATTTCAGTATGTTTACTTAAGAATGTGCTAATTATTCCTTTGAAGTGAAAGGAACAATACAGTCCTAAGCAGAATTACATCCTTCTAAGCCCATTGATCTTAGAAGAATTTAATTTTGCTTAGAACAGCACCTGTTATGCTTAACTTTGACTGGCTTTGTATCTTAGTCAGTCTTTGGAAAAGAAATGCATTGTCATGCTTTTGTGCCTTAGTTTCGTGCATTAGTTTACTTGGTGGAATTGACATAATTTGGGGTCTAATTCTTCACTTTTTTGATGGTTAATGGATTTGTTGGATCCAGGCCTAAATAAATAAATCAAATGATGAATGTTACACTTTATGGATTCATCAAAATAGTCCTGCCAAGTGCAGTCCAACAGAATCTCCCCTTTTTAAAATGTGATTGTTCAGTTAGTTTTTCATAGAGCAATAGTATCCAGTCACCATAGGAAAGAATAGACCCTTCAAACCCCTGCTTTCTGCTCTATCCATGAACCACCACAAACCACCATGAACTGCTTTCAGTGTTCATGGAATTTAGTGATGGTAGACCTGTCACGAACTTTGGTTCACAAACCATGAACAGGGCAAAATTCATGATGAATTTTGTTTCATGGTTTGGTTCGTGCCCATCCCTAATTTCCACTCTGCCATGGAAGCTTGCTGGGTAACCTTGGACAAGTCATACACTCTCAGCCTAACAGGGTGGTGGTAAGGATAAAATGGAGGCAAGGGGAACTGTGTCAGCTGCTTTGGGTCCCCATTGGGGAGAAAGGTGGGTTGTAAATAAATAAATATATTGATGGCATATAATACCATACAGATTTAAGCATGTTCTTCAGAGGAAGTTAGATTCTGGATAGGAGGAGAAGAGAGTTGCAAGAGCTCAGAGCCCTTGCCTCCGGAAAATGCTCCTCAGTAAGGTGGGCCTATCCCCTTTCTGGTGCTCTACCATATTACTTTTTCTGTCTGACTTCACCGCAAATGTGTAGAGCTTATCTGTTGGCCCGTCTTAATGTTCTCCCCTCTGCTATTCTTGAGGGGAGATATAAGCAAATTCCTTATTCAGTCAGGTTCTGTGGATGTAATAAAAGAGAAATAGAAACTGTTGAGCACGTACTCTTACACTGTAAATTGTTAAACGACATTCGAGTGGAGTTTATAGAAGCCCCCCTTAGGTTGGTAGCAGGCCAATCAGATAGAATCAAGGTACAATTTCTCCTTGCTTCACGAGATCCAGAGATCATTGAACTGACCGCTAAGTTTCTCCATTGTTTTATAAAACGGAAGAGTGACCCTGATCATATTAATGATTCTTAATTTATGTCTAAAAACTTAAGTTTAAAAGTTTAGAATGCCAATTTATTTTATGATTCAGGCATCTTTTGTATGGTCAAATCTAGCTTGTGACAACTTGAGTTAGGCCTGACATAGCCACGACTATCTATTTTATAATTTCTTTTGGATTGTATTATTGGGAAATGCTTCTAATATTGTATGCCAATAAAAGGTATTTGAATTTGATTTGATTCTGGATAGGTTGCAATCAGATTTACATTTATGGTGGAGCTGTGAAAAAGTGCAAAATTCCTGATATCTAGTTTCAGAAAGAATTAACAGTGTTGTGGATTAGGATGATCCAGAAGACACACTGTCACTCTTTGTTAAATAATTTTGACAGTGTTCACATCAAAGATTAGTTTAAATTAGTAAGTACTAATCAGACGCATTTGTCAGATGTTGGTTCCAGTTTGTTATGTAGATCAACAATATTCTCCATTATAAAGTGTTTCTTTTTTGTTTATTGATGATGGTCAATATTATATTTTTGTTATTAGGTTGATTATAATTCTTTTATTTTCCTCTGTATTAAACCTTTAATGATTATTGAATTGAGGTTTTGGTAGATTATTTGAGGTTTTTTCCCCTTTTATTGGTACATTTTGGTTTTGTGTTTTGCTCTGATTAGTTACTTTAAAATGGTGATAAATGGGGAATGGGGTAGTCAGCTAGGGAGAGGAAGACTAATTGGATCAGGGTTGTAGTGCTGAAAGGAGGGGTTAACTCTTTCTCTTCTATGTCTGTCCCCTTAGAAATAATCACTCCAAACTGCTATTAGCCATCATAGGGCGAAAAACAGTTCTTCACACTGTTTCGATTTCTCCCCCTTCCCTAACCCTAAGACAGCCAACTGCAGCTCTGGGAGCAATTTCTATAGGCAGGATTAAACCACCTCTCCAGGTGCTACAGCATCAGTCCCAGGGGTCGTTTCATAGAAAAGGAGCTAGGGGAACTCATTAGCATAACTCATTAGCATATGCCACACCCCCTGACATCACCGGAAGTGTGTCATAAGGCCATACCCCCTGACATCACCGGAAGTGTGTCATAAGGCCACATACCCCGCCGCCAACGGTCCCGGCCGCCGCCGGCCTTGCAGCTCCACTGTCGAGCCCCATGAGGGGCCCGGCGGTGGACCTGCAAGGCCGGCGGGAGTGCAAGGAAGCCCCGCGAAGGCCCTCCCTGGCCCCAGGCAGGCAGGGGTGGGGAGAGGCAGGGAGGAAGCAACTTACCCTCCCTCTTCTCCTGCCTCCTCCTGGCTGAATGAGAGCCGGAAGTGGGGCGGCCGGAAGCAGGGGTCATGTGCCCCGCCCCATACCTCACCCGGGGGAACTGCGATCCCCTGCGATCCCCCCCGAAATGACCTCTGATCAGTCCAAATCAGTCCAGGAAATATGATCTCCAACATAACATGACATTTTTAACCTGTGCCTTAGTTCTATGGAAAGATGACTTTATAAAAAACCAATAATTACTGAGACTTTGTGAAAAATTAATTATGAATTGTAGTTCTAGGCTCTTTATTAAGGATTGATAAAGTAGCTGTAATTAAGAGTAGCCTGGATTCCCAAATTACATCAAATTAAGCATTTACATTACATTGTTACCACCAATGGCCTGCCCTGGTGTTGTGGGAAATTAGCTAGGTGGCAAAGGAGGGATCACACATCTGTTTATACGTAAAATCTGGTACAGTAGGAAGGCTCCAGATTTGAAGAAGTAAATTAAATAGTTTTTACTGAAGAATTTCCTTAATCACAAACACATTCAGCATTCAAGAATGAGCAAGCAATTCAGAACTATGAAAGCAGAGGTGATGATACCGAATAGACGGGTCAGTTACAGGGGTTACATTACCTGTCCAAATGTGCAGTGGTCCTTTCGGAGGGTAGTGCCAATGGCCAGCATTATCACTATGGAGATGGAGGTCCAAAGAAGAGACTTTGGGGGGGTACTCAAAATATAGGCACCCTCTGAGTGCACACGATGGCCATGTGGTTGGATGGATATAGGCATTGTGAATCAATGGGAGGTCTTGAGGGGCTTTTCTTAGGTGAAGACAACCTGGACCAATAAGGGGCCCCAATGGGTGTAACACCAGGAGGAGCAAAACCTAGGTGTGACCAATGAGGTTACAGAGGGGTAGAGTCTGAAATCACAATAGCGTTGATGAGATTAACCAGGTGCTGGAGGGCTTTACTGAAGCCAGCTGAATGGGTTTGATGACCACTGATGCACCTGCCAAGGCAGGTTGAATAGGTTTCTGGGTTTATACAGAAGGTGGGATATGTTTCCCCAATTAGCATCAGGAAGGATCGTTAAACATTTGAATTTTTGATTGGTTTATCTCGGTATCGTGAGGGATGGAGCAGGAAGGCCAGTTGTGGAGACAAAGGATTTCCACACGTTAGGTTAGGCTACGTTCGGTTCTGGAGACAGAAGGGCTTTTTGCCAGGTGGCCACTCAATAGCTTTAGAAATGTAGATACTGTACCTGGTAGAACTCAGCATTGTTTCATATGCATACCACTGTTGTATTCGAAAAGTCCGCTAAATCATGGTATAGTTCTAAGTCGATCTGATGACCTATATTTTATGTAATATCTATTTGTTACTTTATTTTAATTTTTTTAATACATTTTTTTTATTTTTATATATCCTTTGTATTTATTCTAGCTATTTTATTGATGTAGTCAGTATGTTTTCTCTTGTTACTGTGATTTTGTTGATTTACTGGCTTGATGCCATAATAAACTATACAATACGCATACCTTGCTGGGTGGAAGGGGAAGGCTGGAGATTGCTTCGAGGGCTGCCTTGTGCAACCTGAAAATGGAAACCCTTACCCAGAGCTTTTGGCTAGCTCTGGGGTTCAGTCCAAGAGTGCCCTCCTTGGCCTGACTTTGTGGGTCTCTGGTTCAGGTAAGAAGTGGGGTGCCCCATTGTTGGGGCTACCCAAGAGTAAGGCAGCACTTCTGGGCTACAACATGGAGCATGTAAATTCCTTATACTTGATTATTCCTGGATTACATTGCTTTATTGTAGAACAAAGTTTGAGTCCAGTAGCACCCTTAAGACCAACAAAGTTTTATTCAAGGTATGAGGTTTTGTATGCACATAAACTTTCTCAGATACATTGAAATGGAACAACAGTCCATACTTTTAACTTCCATTTGAATGTATCTGAGGAAATGTGAGTGCACATGAAAGCTCATAATTTGAATAAACTTTGCTGTCTTAAAGGTGCCACTGGACTCAAACTTTGTTCTGCTGCTTCAGACCAACATGGCTGCCCACCTGGATCCATATTGCTTTATTGTGTTACTATTAGTGGTAGATAACCATAACAGTAGCATGAAAGAAAGTATTACGGCAGGGGTCTCCAACCTTTTTGAGTCTGTAGGAACGTTTGGAATTCTGACACATGGTTGTGGGCACAGACACAAAATGGCTGCCGCAGGAGGTGGAGCCAGGCACAAAATGGCTGCTGTAGCTTACCTTTAGACACACAGTGAAGATCCTTGTGGTGTGGTGACGGCTGCTGCCAAAGCAATATATATTTTTAAAATGCACAGACAATCAAATCTGCAATGGTCAATCAAAATCTCTGCTGGGCATGTCCCACCTGGTCCCTCCCACTTCCTAAAAACACTTAGTGGGTGGTAGGAAAGGTTTCAGCAGGTGCTATCGCAGGCACCACAGGCACCATGTTGGGGACTCCTGTATAAGGATATGGGGGGAAACGCAGATACACCAATTGCATGTTGTAAGTCTATAGAAAGGTGGCTGATATTTGGACTAGGTCAGTTCCTGAAAAGATGTCTGTCTAGTAAAAAAAAAGATATCTGTATATCTTTGCAGAAATCAAATATACATTTGAATATATTAAAGTGTTACTTTTTTCTGGAGATCAATACTAGCAGTAAAGCCCATTGTGGAAATAAATACAACGAGATCTAGAAAGAGGCTCTGGGGGAGTGCTCTGGCTTTGGGCAAACAGTGTCATTTTGCTGTGGTGACCTCAGCAGGGTATAATGACAGAGTCCACTGTTTTCTCCAGAGGAACTGATCTCTGCTCCCTGAAGAGTAGTTGTAATTTTGAGTGATCTGTAGCCCTCACCTGGAGATTGGCAACAATTGTTACCCAGGATGAAATGGCTGGTTTGGAGGGTGTAGTCTATGGCATTCTACCTGTCTGAGGTCCCACCCCTCCGCAAACCCCACCCTCTCCAGGCTCCACCCCTCAAATCCCCAGGAATTTGCCAGCCTGGAGTTGGCAACCCCATCTCCTTCCCAGCTAACCATCAACCTACCATTATCTGCCCCTTTGACTTCAGCTGACTTCCGCCCTCCCTTCTGCAGAGCAATTGTAATTTTGAGCGGTCTCCAGCCCTCACCTGGAGATTGGCAACAATGGTTCCCCATGAGGGACTGAGTGGTTTGGAGGGTGGAGTCTATGGCATTGTACCTGTCTGAGGTCCCACCCCTCCTCAAACCTCACCCTCTTCAGGCTCCATCCCTCAAATCTCCAGGAATTTCCCATCGGGAGTTGGCAACCCTATCAGGATTGGCCCCAATATGTTTTCTCCCAAAGGCCAAAGTAGGTGACTGGACCAAACTAAGTTGCCTACCATCAGGCACTGAGGGGAAAGTTGGGTTGCCTGCTCTAAGGAGGGAAATACCTGGAGTTTTGGGGGGTGGATTCTGTAGAGGGCAGCATTGGGGGGGCGGAAGGACTCAGCAGGTATAATGTCATAGGGTCTACCCTCCATAGCATCCATTTTCTTCAGGGGAACTGATCTCTGTCATCTGGAGATCAATTGTAGCAGTGGGAGATCTCCAGGTCCCACCTGGAGATTGGCAACCCTAGGGGAAAGTCTGCTGCACAGCAGGGGGTTGAAGAGAATGGTGTGATGGGTGCTGGGCCAAGATTGGCAACAATAGTTCCCCAGGAGCAAATAGCTGGGTTGGAGGGTGGAGTCTATGGCACTGTAACCTGTCTGAGGTCCCCCTCTCCGGCCTCCACTCCTCAAATCTCCAGGAATTTCCATACCTAAAGCTGGCAACTTTATTTCCTCCCCTCTCAGTAGCCTCTTATTTTGCCTTAAATTGGTTTTGATGTCAGCAGAGTGAGAAAATGCCAGAGGCTCTGGGTGGGTGCCCCATCGTAAATGCACCAAACAATTCCTAAAGATTTGCCAAAACACTACTCTGTCAATAAATTGCAGCACTTTGAAGTAGCACCAGAGCTTTAAGAGCTCTCCAGCTGTCACCTGGAGACTGGCAGCAGCTTGTTTGGAGGGTGGGGAGTATGGCATTGTATCTGTCTGAGGTCCCCCTCTTCCTCCTCCTCCTCCTCAGACCCCACCCTCAGCAGGCTTCATCCCTAAAATATCCTGGAATTTTCCAACCTGGAGTTGGCAACCCTATGTCCCCCCCAGCCTCTGCCTAGAGAAAGGGCAGTCTTTCCCTGCAGTGGGAACCAAAGCAGCTGTCATCATTCTCCTCTCCCCCTATGAGGTATGTTAAGGTTGAAAGTGTGTGAATGGTCCATAATCCCCCAGGCAGCTTTTAAGACATGATCCTGGGACCTACACACCACCAGACATTCCAACTGCTTTGCGGCGGGGGGGGGGGGTATGAGGTGTGGAATGGAGTGAAGTCCAGCTTCCATATGCAAAAGACCTTGAAGGTTCCATATGCAACTGACATTCCAACTGCCTTGCGGGGAGGAGGGTGAGTTTGAGGTGTGGAATGCAGTGAAGGAGAGATAATATGTATAAGTTCTAGAAAATCAATTTCTAGAAGATACAGCAAAAACAAATACTTCTATAATGTTTTATTAACACTGTATTTGATAACCTTAAAAATATAAATGAAGGTTGTATATACCCTCAGTCTTTGGTGACAGGATGGATTACCAGTCTAAATAACTGTGGTCCAGGTGGCAGTTGATGTGATTTCTCCATCTGACCGATTTGTCTCTCTGATCTAACTTGGCCATTATGGCAGTCAAATGAGAGTTCCAATTTATGAAGAATAGGTAAAGGAATTGGGATTATGTACTAACATACTCCTAAAGGAAGAAGTAGGATGTACTCTGTAAGTATTTTGGGTATCTATAAGTAGTCTGAGGCAGATAAATATGTTTTATAAGATGGTTTGGTCCAATGATGTGCACAAAAGTGGAATCTATCTCATACCATTGACATACTAGGACTGTTCCAGCTCACAAAAAGGTATATGCAAATCAGCATAGCTAGTTTTACACTCCCAATTTCTCTTCAAATAACAGAGCTTGTAAATTAGTCTCTCCACAATTGTTCTCTAGCTTAAAATGAATACAATGTTCAAAGGGTCATAAATAATCTAGTTCCACTGAATTAAAATGCTAATGGAAATTTACATGCGCTGAGAACCTGAGCCTAAAAGACTTCTAAAGGCCATGCAACAATTCTCTCTGCATTCAACAGTACTTCTTTCTCCCCTAGAAAATTAACTACACTATTCTTCTGTCTTTCTAGGAACAATCTAGGTCCACGAGTTCACTTCTACTAGTCTGGTATTCCTTTGTTCTGTGGCTGCTTTCAGATAATTGATTACTGATAATTTATTTCCACTTCCTTGTAATTTTCTGCTTTAGGAGTTGAAAAGTTACCCTTGCCTTTGACTGAATATATTACTTTTTTGCCTAAACTGTATTTAAAGGTAAAGGTAAAGGTTCCCTTGCTCGAAAGCCAGTCGAGTACGACTCTAGGTTTGCAGTGCTCATCTCCGTTTCAAAGCCGAAGAGCTGTCAGATCCCAAAGCAGGAGAACAAACCCACGTTTCCAAGAAGTAAGATTTATTTCCAAAGCATGGTTGATCATGAACATACAGAGAATTGTCCAGAATGGCTACAATACACAGGGGCAATATAATATAGGAACTTCAAACTTGGTTAACCCAATGGGCTCAATTCCCTCGCAAGGGAGTTGATTAGAAAAGGCGTGAAGCAGCCTGAGAACTCCAACGGCTCATACCATAAACACAAGTTTAGTTCACACGGGAATCTAATTAAGCAAAGCTAGAAGACATAACACTCCGTCGTCCACCTGTAGGAGAAGCTTGGCAGTTACAGTCGCATACCAGAAGAGAATAACACGGGGAGGGAGGGAAGAGGGACACGTCCCAGAGAAATGGCAGCTCGCTGACAAGAGCCAGCGCTGTCCAAAGACATTTCCGTGGTCATGTGGCCGGCATGACTAAACACCAAGCCGCACGGAACACTGTTACCTTCCCACCGAAGTGGTACCTATTTATCTACTTGCAATTTCTTGCTTTCAAACTGCTAGGTTGGCAGGAGCTGGAACTAGAGACGGGAGCTCACGCCGTCATGCGGCAACTCGGGTCTCGAACTGCTGAACTACTGACCTTCCACAGCCTGCAGTTCAGCGTCTTAACCACTTGAGCCACCGCAGCTCCTCCCACTCTGTAAACTGTATTTACATCTTCATAAAAAAATAATTTTGTTTCTCTTGTGTATTGTTAAAAGATTTCTAACAGGTGCTATTAAAAACTATTGATGCTGTCTGACATTGTCCTCATTTGTATTTGTTAACATTTCTGTCACAAGCTGTATGTGTATTTTTTTACAGGACAATGAAAATGCATTTAGGTAAAGGAAACTAAACCATTTTCCCCCTCACTGCCTTTCCTTGCTGCTTTCCACTACTGGAGAGAAAAGTCACTTGAAGCAACTGAGTTCAGCAAGATACAGTGGAGTACAGGAAAAGGAAGATTTTGTTCTCTTCACCAATTCACTCCTTATAGTGTAGCACAATGGACTATCCCACACACAATTTATGCATGAATGAACTTGGCATGTAAACATGCATTTGCCTCATTTGCTGGTGTTAGGGGTGGGACAGTCTCAACTTCTAAGCTCCGTCTGGTCACAGGCTTTTGGTGACTCCAAGGGAAGGGCTTCCCTTAATAATCCTGATTCTGACCCTGTCTGACTAGCAGAAATCAAATCAAAGGCCTTTGTTTTACTAGAGTGAGACAACTTGATTTTTTAAAAAATTCACAGGCAAAAACCTCATACAGGAGCTCCCCTCCCTGTCTCAGTTCTGACTGTTGAGCAACAAAATGTTCAGAGCTTACTGAAGTACACTTCCCTTCACTCTGGCTAGGATGATGTAGTGACAAAGTGATTAGCCTCATATAAGTATGCTCCCCTCCCTGCTTCAGATGGCAGGGTGTACTGATAGAGCACTCATATAGGAAGGCCTTGTGGTGTTGCACTCCATCCTCTGCTCTAACCAGAAGGTTATGGCAACAAGGTACTGCTGGATGAAGGCCTTAGGGCAGAGCACTTCCCCTCTCTGCTTCACTCAGAAGCTATGCTTACAAATTAAGCAGTGTCACAGGTATTTGTAAAAGCAAATCCCGCTCCCTCTTTGGACCAGGTGGGTTGTGTGAATAAGCATTGTGGGAAATTGCTTTGCAGAGGCACATAGGAGCATACTGAGAGGCCAGATTGGCTCTGGGAAGGGCTGCTTCCCTGCCACACATCCCAATATGGCAGTCTAGTCTGGGGGTGCCCTAATCTGGATGGCCCAGGCTAGCCAGTCTTATCAGATGTTGGCTGCTAAGCAGGTTCAGCACTGGTTAGTACTTAGATGGGAGACCACCAAGGAAGTCTCGGGTTGCTATGCAGAGGCAGGCAAAGGCAAACCACATCTGGGAGTCACAGATCTGAACCTGCAGTTTTCACTGGAAGCCTTTGGTGGTGGTGGTGGGGATAAATTGAATGAATGAATGAATAAATAAATGTCTTTGAATAGTCACTGTCAGCCTCTTTATCTTAATTTTTTTGCTGTCAAATAACAACTTCAAAACCAAGGGTTTTCAAGGCAAGATACATTCAGAAATGGTTTGCCATTGCCTGCCTCCTCATCAAAACTCTGGTATTCTTTGGGAGTCTTCCATCCAAATACTAGCCAGGATTGACCTGGCTTAGCTTCCAAGATTTGACGAGATTAGGCTAGCCTGGGCTATCCAGATCAGGCTTATCTTAAATAAAAAGGTGTACATAGAGTATATAGAGAATTCTACCTGAGCCTTTGAGAGTTGCTGTCAGTCACTCACATTGTACAATGCTAGACCTTTGGTGGACCTATGGTCTGACTCAGCTTCATGTTTTCATTTCAGTCTATACTGGAGGAAAATAGTTGTCCATTATACAAAAAAGAAGCTGTCCTTCATTATACAAAAAAGAAGCTGGCCTTCACTCTTAGTTTTAGCTTAGCATGTTGCCTTGTGCAGAGATTTCTGGCAGGTGTTCCAGAGTCAATTGTTAAAGGCTACCTTTTGGAAGTGACTAGAATCATAGGATATACTACATTTGGTATGTCATGGTGACTGAGAGAATAAGCTGTGATCCAATAAGTTGCCACCTCACTTTTCTACTTGGCCACTGTCTTGATATATATGTACAGATAAGCAACCGTCTTTCTTCCCTCCAGTTTTTTACATATGCTTTGTGAGGGTCAGGGCTGCCAAAAGCCACCATGGACCCTGGGCAAATATTCTACCTCCCCGCCGATGCTCCCTCTAAGCTGTGAAGTCTTGTGATCAAAATTCTGCTTTGTAAGCTACTGGCATTAAAGTTGTGAGCGAGCAATTTGGCTACTGCATAAATTAGTTTGCTCTGGAGCCATTCTTCCTGAGCTAAGACAAAAATGTATGAGCTGGAGGCTAAAAAACTGTGAGCTATCTCACACTAACTCAGCTTAGAGGGAACACTGTCCCTGCCCCCATGACCCTGATCCAAACCAAATATCGTAACCAAAAAAATCACTTGAATTGCTGTTACTATGAATCTATAGCCTGTTTGGCCATCTGTCCATTTATGGCAACCATAACTCATCAGAGAATAAGACTAGGAGGCTTCAGGATGATTGTGGGCCGCGCCGGCCCCAGGTTTTTTTTAGCACTAGGTGAGGCTAAGTTGTGGCGCCCCCCCCCCAGTCGCAGATCCTCCAAGGGGCCAGTCCCGAAGGCGGCTGGAGGGCAGGGCACGAAGCCTGGGGGACTCAGAGTGGGAACAGAGCTTCACTCTGGAAGCAGCCCCGCCCCCGAGTCCACCTGCCCGGCTCTCCCCTTGCAGGAGCCAGGATGACTGGGGGGGGGGGCGAGGCGGCTTCTTGGCTGAGGGGCAGCTGTGCACTTTCCTCGCCCGAGTCCCCGTCTCCACTTAACCCAGCCTGGAGCCAGGGCAGGACTGCCAGTGTTCCTCTGGGTGGGCGGCTGAGTGGGACATGGCCTGCAGCAATGATCCTGTCTCGAGCTGAGGGTCTCCCGCTGCCTCCGAGCGCGTGGGCCGGAGCGGGAAAGGTAAGCAGCAGCCCAGCCGACCTCAGAAGGACGTCGGGCTTCCCAGGACTGGGCGACTGGGCTAGGCCATGGTTTTCATTAAGGCCCCCC
This sequence comes from Gekko japonicus, assembly GCF_001447785.1. Lineage (NCBI taxonomy): Eukaryota > Metazoa > Chordata > Lepidosauria > Squamata > Gekkonidae > Gekko > Gekko japonicus. The sequence goes on along the minus strand of NW_015169240.1, from coordinate 294,191 downwards.
CTCGCAACTCCCAGCGTGCAGTTTATCCCCCCTCCCACCGTCGAGATCTGCACCATTTCCTTTGGCATGCTTGGGAAGCCGCTCTTTTGCTAACGCTGCAAGCCTTTTTGCTCCAGGGGGTTGCAAATGCAATCACATTTCTTTCTGTGGATGATGCAGCCCTGGCCTGGACGGGCCCAGCCTGGCGCGCTCTGAGAAGATAAGCAGGTTCAGCCCCGGCTAGTTGGTGTGGATGGGAGACCAAGAAGGAGGTCCAGAGTCGCCACACAGAGGCAGGCTATGGCCAACCACCTCTGAGCATCTCTTGCCTTGAAACCCTGGGGGGGGGCTCTTCTGATCTTCTTAGCGGGGGGGGGGGGGGGGCGGCCTGTTTCGGATTGCCAGACATTGGAGGGAGAGAGAGACCCTCGTGTGGGACACCCTCGCCCACTGCCCTTCCAGTGAGACTGGTCAGAGGCTGCTTCGCCTGTTGCTCTGCCAAGTCCGGAGCCAGCCAGAGGAAGCCTCCTCCCCCCAGTGTCTTCTTGGCTTCACCCTCTCCGCCCCGATGCTTCTGCTTGCCACCACTGCCGCCAGCCACTCCCTCCCTCCCTTTGGGTGGCCTGCAAGCCACCCACAGTGAAAAGGAGTTTTGGGATGACGGGCAAAGGGAGAAAGAGGCGGCGGCTGGGGTCAGGAAGATGCAGGGCTTCAGGAAGATTTTGGGAGGACTCCTTATGGTGACATGAAGATAAGGACATGCTAAGGGTGAGGGGGGGGGTTTGGGCGGGGGGGGTGCAGTTTGGCGCCCCAATGATCAGCCCACTCTAGGCGAACGTCTAATTCGCCTAGTGAGTGGGCCGGCCCTGATTGTGGGAATTCCAGTGCCAAGGTGAGACACCTCCCCTCAGTACTATTTGCAATGGAAGCGAAGTGTCTCTGTTTGTGGCAGGTATAACTAATCAGAAAATAATGCTATATGTTTGAAAACTGGCCCTAGACTGACTATGGAAGTTGCAGTGGCAAAAATGAACTGGAATACCTTGAACCAGGTTATCTTCACAATAGGCAACAGGTAGTAAGAGCAACCTGTCATGAGTCTCTAATAGATCCTAGTCTGCTATAGAAGTTGCTGGGTGACACAGTGAGACCTACCTCATAGGTTGTTGTGGGAATAAAATGGAGGACAGTAGAACAATGCAGCTTTGGGTTCCCTTGTTATAAATCTAATTTGTTAAAAATCTAATTTTAATGACATAAAAAGGTTACTTCATTTTTCATATTGCAAAGAAGCCTTTACAAAGCGATATTACTACTGCTTTACAAAGGGATATTACAAAAAGATAACTACAACTTTGCATGATATGGCGGAGCTGGGTGCAAGGAAAGGAAGAGAGAGGGGCTAGACTATTGGAGACAACAACCTTGTTAGCAGGCTGAAGGTTGGAAGTTACTGTAGCAGCCATCAGCCCTACTCACTTGTTTTACTCCAGTGCTGGCTTGGTTGATAGACTTAGCATGATCTGTTAGGAAAGGTTGCTTCAGGCATCTAGCCAATAGTCAGAGTGTTTTTCACTGTGCTCCCTAGTGGATGCAGCTAGAACTGCATTAAAAGAAAAATACTTGGAAAGGCATTCAGTTGGATGCATCATGACACTGGCTTCAAGGGCCTCCAGCTGACTTGGGGCCCCCAGTGGCCCTGGTAAGGCTAATTCTTTTTTTTTTTTAATTTATTTTCCAAAACTACAAAGAAATAAGGTGAGGGAAACTACAAACTACAGGAGAAAGTAAAGATAACCCCTAAAAACCCAAGAAGTGGTGGTCATATAATGGTTACAATATAGCTTTGAAGTAAAAAAGAGTTATTTGTGACATTTAAGGTTATTATTAAACTCACTTATATGTTTCATGTCCAGATATTCAGAACACAAGAACAATTAATTATCAAAGTAAACAGCAAACTTCAGAAAGATTTAGCATCTTATTTTTTTGCCTCTTCTTTCCCTCAATCGATATCCTTGCTTAGGGGCAGCTGCCCCACATTCTGAGTCCGAGTCTTCTTCAGTAGGTGTTTCATCTTCACTTTCCTTGTCCTCATTGTCTTCCCCCATTGGTCCAAGTTGTTTCCGCAAGAACTCATGTGCTTTCATTACAGATATTATCCTTCTTAGACAGAACGACTATTATTAGGACGTTTATAATGCCCAAATATCTCTTCTACTTTCGGGTTTTACCCATCACCATTTCCAACAAACAAATTAAAAAATGGCAGAAAGATTTAAACAGTTTTATCTGGAAATATAAGTATCACCGCATTTCGCACGCTACGCTTAGTAGGGCAAAGAAGGAAGGGGGCCTAGCTACACCGGATTTGCTCAACTATTATAGAACAGCAGCACTAGCTGCTCTTATGAGGCAGTATCACGATTCTGAAGAATTAGATTGGATCTGGTTAGAGGAAAATGTGGAAACGGAAATAGTTCTTAAAGAACTTTTATGGACACCACATACAATAAAAACAATTAAAAATACTAGTAACCCATTCTTATCCCACACTCTAAAACTGTGGTTTGGACTTAAGAAATCATTGGTTTCCAAGCAGTCTCCATTGTATACATTTACTGGGCAGAAGGCCTTTTCACCAGCCTTCAAACCTCAATCGTTCCTCACCTGGGGGGAAAAGGGAGTCACCAGGATTATAGATGTAATCAATAGAAACAAAATAATGACAAAGCTTGACATTGAAAACAAGTATAAGATCTCCTGTCATTGGTTTGAATATTTTCAACTACGCCAATGGCTGGAAGATTCAGATTTCTCCAATGCTATCAAAGCTCCCCTAACTGACTTTGAAAAAATTATGTTGGATAGCTTCAAGAAACGAGGTTTAATCTCTAAAATATATAAAATTCTATCAGCTGCCAGCGCCAACAACCAACTCAGTTATCAAAAAGCATGGGATGCTGATCTAAACATACAGATAACCAATGATCAATGGTCCTCAATATGGAAATCACACTGTACTTTATCCAGATCATCGGAGATTCTCGAATCCTCTTTTAAAGTGCTTTCGCGTTGGTATTTAACCCCAGCTAAGCTCTCACATATGTCTGCGTCTTTCTCTCCACTATGCTGGAAGCGCTGTGGGGAGAAAGCGACTTATTACCATACATGGTGGTCCTGTAGATATATTGCCAAGTTCTGGTCAGAAGTACAATCTCAGATTCTGAAGCTTACTGGTTGTGACATCCCCCTAGATCCTCGACTTATGCTGTTAAATCTTTGGCCCGAGAGTGTCATTCCCAATAAACAGAGAAAGCTGATATGTTTGCTCTTAACGGCTGCAAAGAATGTTATCGCCAAGAAATGGAAAGAGGATCACCCTCCTACGGTTACCCTATGGCTATCTAAAGTTTGGGAATATTTCTTACTTGAAACTGTTTCAATATTTAATACAGCTGATCAAAATGAAAGTGAATTGCTTAATCCTACTGGAAAATGGTATCCTATTATTGAGAAAATAACCTTTGAATCCTTTAACTGGGAAGCTATAAATAATGCTAAATACAAACTGTTATTGCTGGGTTAGATAGCAATTACCAGCTCTTATATGAACTATGCTGCTTAAGACAACTTGAAAACCGGTATATATTATGTAACCACTTATGAAATCATTCATTGTTTCTTGGGGACCTGTTTGTTGTACTTATGCTTGTTACTGTAACCCAATAAAATATTTTGGTTAAACTCTAAAAAAAAAAATAAAAAAAAATTACAGAGTCAATTTCTCCCCTCTTGTCTTTGAATTTAAAGAGTACGCATTCAGGTAAAATCTATTTGTAAGGGATATTATACTTTTGTAAAAACAAAGCCAAGTCTATATTTTTTCCTTTTTTTCTTATTTCAAAGGGAATATCTTTCAACACTCTTATTTCATTGGCGTCAATTTTCAGGGTAGTTCCATTTGTTGCCTTTAGGATCTGATCCCTCACTTGTCTTCGGGAGAATCTAACCACCACCCCACCGGGCAGATTATTTTTCTTTATGTATTCTGAATATGATATATAGATCACATACATTTTGCTTTGAAGAAAATCCACTTTTAAATCTGCAACCAGTCCCAAAGCATCAACCATAGTCTGCTTAAGATTCTCCTCTTTAACCTCAGGAACCCCCTGGAATCTCAGTGTAAAGCTTGCCTTTTCCATTTGCAGCTGTAGTAGCTGGGCTTCATCAGAGTTTTTCTTCTTTTCCATCTCTTGCATTTGTTTTTCAAGATTTTTAGTGTTGGCATCCACTTCTTTTAAATTCTGTGCTGTTTGCTCTGTTCTTTTGCTGGTCTCTAGTTGCTGTTGCTGTGCAGCAAAATTATTATTGAGCATTATCATTTGCTCCAGCAGGAGTCGCAAAGCCTCTGTTAATGTCTTGGAGAAGTCTATGCTTGTTTCCAGTCATGTGACCGCACTCGCTTATCTTTCTCCGTCTTTTTCTGTGACATCTTTGAGGATGTCTACATTTAACAAACTTTGCCACAAGTCTCCAAAGTCTGCAAACCGCCTGAAAGTTTCTTGTAAGTTCATTATTATAGTCCCAATCGCTTTATGTTCCGTCCCCCTTTAAGAAATGTATTTTCAGTCCATTTCATTTTCTGTGGGGGGGGTACCCGCCCCCCCTAGCTTATTTTTTGGGGGACTTTTTGCCGATTCTCTGGTGCTCGCTTCAACAAAAAACCTCACTCTCAATGTAGATCCAGTAGATCTTACCATCAGTCGTTTAAAATGCCTGACCTCCACTCGCTTGTCCCGGTGTGTGTCTCTGTGTCCAATGCTGGAACACAGCGGCGTGACCGTCGGGACATTGGGATGCCTCAATCCACCGGCAGCATGCCGGGAGAGAGGTGACCTTTAGCATCCCATGGCTTGGAACCCTTTGCAAGGGCTCCAGGGGGGTGCGCACAATCACACCCCCTCTATGTCTGCTGGTTCATGGATTGTGTCCTCGGGAGATCCCGAGAGACGCATCCACCATTAGAGTGCCAAAACTGGAAGTCTCCTGGTAAGGCTAATTTATGGGCCTATCTTATTGTAATAAATTAGTCTAACTAAGTAAATCTGCAAAAATATAGGCTTCCCTCTTACATAAAGTTAAGTAGATTGGAGTCAGATGAATCACTCACTTCCGCTCTTAGTATTTCAGCAACTGCTAGATTCAGGAACTGTTACAAAAGGTCCTGAAGGACACCTTTCTTATAGTCCAGATAAATTGAACTACTTGGACACGTTAATTCTGTGCTGTTCCACTTAACCTCCATTGATAAGGTTGCAGTAGTATACAAAAATGGCCAACTTTGATCATAACAAACAATTTTTGTAATCTATTCACTAAGAGCTACTACAAGAAGAAATGAATCATTTGCCAAAAGCAGAATAGGACTGAACATATGAAGCTACCTTAAACCAAGTGATACCATTTGTTTTTCAAGTTTAGATATGCTGTGAACACATTTGATAGTACTTACCATATTCAAAGTTAGAAATCAGTTGTAAGCCAATCAGTCTGTTTGGTTTGTGGCAAGCAGCTCTGAATGCCTGCTGAACCAGTTTGCTTTGGGTTTCCTTAAAACTGTATAAGGATGTTGCTGATTCAAACTGATCAGCAGCCATTAACATCACTTATAACTACTTAGATGAACACCAAAGCATAGGATCTTATTCAATTACAGCATTTATTGATTTTTTAAAAAACAAACTTTATTAATAATTTCCCATATACAACAAGAAATATAACAATTCCCAGGTACAGTCAATTGTGAAGAAAAGGAATAACGATACACGTTACATCATCATGCAAAGGCTAGTAGAACTTTTTAAACATTTATAGATTCCTTAAATTTAAATGTACAGCATAAGTTTATATTTGACATTTTTTATTGTCTCCCAATCGAATTTGTCACAGTTAATCTTGTTCAGTATCGGATACCATATGTTGAGAGGACTCATAAGCTGGATTTCTGCTTGACGTTCAGAGTGATATACGTTAAAATTTTCTAGAAGAAAAAGATCCCATACTTTATGGATCCACTGTTGCATTGATGGGAGTTTGTTTTTTTTCCAGTTTTTTGCAATTAAAATTTTTGATGCTGTGAGTAAGATACCTATTAGTTTCCTGTCGACTTCTATAGGATCTTCATTTGGCCATAAATTAAGCAGTATAAGAGCTGGGTCCATGGGTACTGTGCAGTTAGTTAAAGCTTTAATTTTGTTTAAAATCAATGCCCAAAATTTGTTGACATATTTACAGGACCACCAGCAATGAAAGTAAGTAGCTGTTTCCGAGCAATTTTTCCAACAGAGTGGTTTTATCGAGGGAATCATATGTGATAGTCGTAGTGGGGTTAAGTACCAACGTAAAATGACTTTAGAGTTAGCTTCTGAAATATATAATGAGTGTGTCAATTTTGCTTGTGAATGCCAAATTGTCTCCCAGTGTGAAGCAGTGAGTTGTATCTGAAGATCGGATGACCAAGCTTGTTGGTACGAGGGGATATGCTTATGCGATAAGGATAGTAGCAATTTATAAATTTTGGAAATAAGGCCTTTTTTGTTTTGGTTAGAATATAACAATTTCTCAAACACCGTTAACTGAAGTTTCAGCGATTTTTGGAAGGACGGAGATTGGATCAGATGCTGAATTTGAAGGTATTCGAACCATGGTATTGAAAAATTATATTTGGTTTCTAAATCGTTTTTGCTTAGCAATTTGTTATTTTGAGTTAAATCGATTAATCTGGTGACTTTTGCTTTTTTCCAATTAGTGAATTGTGAGGAGCCTTCAGCGGGAGGAAACCATCTTTGCCCACAAAAGGAACTAAGTTTGGAGGAGGGTGAGGTAAGTATTTTTTTTATGGTTAAACCATATTCTTATGGATGCTCGTAGGTATGGAGAAAAAATTTCATTCGTAGTGTCTACAGTGTGGGTTTTCCATAAAAGTGTGTGGAAAGAAAGATTCTTAGATGTTTGTTCTTCTATCCATTTCCAGTCTGTATAAACATCATTGTTATATTGTCTTACTAAGGAGGCCAGCATGGTTGCATTATAATACACAAATAGATCTGGATAGGCTAGCCCGCCTTGTTTGGTAGGTTTTGTAAGAGTACTGAATTTGATTCTAGGCTTTTTGAACTTCCAGATAAATTTGTTTAGGTCTTTTTAATAATGTGTGTTTAGGTATATAAATAGGTAATGTACGGAACAAATAAATGTATTTAGGGAGCACATAGGTTCAAATCACTGATATGCGGTCGAACCAGGTGAAAGAATTT
>NW_015169240.1:286473-286610 GCF_001447785.1 Gekko japonicus | reverse complement strand
AAATTAAGTCGTCTGCGAAAAGACTAAGCTTGAACTCTTTACCTTTAATACTGATGCCAGTGAATTTATGATTTGCTTTGAGGGCACACGCTAAAGGTTCAAGGGCTAAAATGCAAAGAAGGGGGGACAGTGTGCAT
>NW_015169240.1:258477-283011 GCF_001447785.1 Gekko japonicus | reverse complement strand
GCTATGGAGGTTTCAATAGCTGTTTCTGCCGTTTGCGCAACTTGTTGCATCACTTGCTGCATATTTTCAATCTTGTCTGAGAGAGGTTTAATCATCTCGTTGATGCTATGCAACATTTCAGCTCGAAAGTCTTTAAAGGCATCAGTAAAGTCCTGCTTGTTGAAAAGCGAGGGCCTAGAAGAGGATGGATCTCGTTCGGTCGCCATTTTGGAAGGCGTTGAGACAAGGCTAGCCAGCTTCGGTTTCGTGCCGACGTTGGTAAAATAAGCCTTCAATTGTGACGATGATAGTTTTACTGCGTTGCGCGATGTTTTGTCAGTTTTTCCCATACCTTTGTGCCAAAGAGCGTTGTTGTTTAGGGCTTAAGAAGGGGAAAAGTCGGGAGACGGTGAGGGAGCTACTCTAAACCGCGTCCGCCATCTTCAAGCCCGACGCCCCGCCCCCACAGCATTTATTGATGACTGACTTATTCTGAACAGAGCAGTTATGTTGCAAGGACAGAGAGGTAGCAGATTTCAGTTGGTCTGCACGAGAACCCACATGTTCAAAAAGCCAATTGCACTATACCACATGGTTAGTAAGGAATACAGTGAAACTGTCAAACACCCACAAACATATTGACAGACTATCAAATTGATTGTCAACCCCCCCCCCCATGTTTCTGTTTGCAACTGGCAAACTTTTGACAAGGTACCTCACCAAAGACTTCTGAGTAAACTCAGGCATCATGGGATAAAAAGAAGGGTTCTCTTATGGATTAAAATTTTGTTAAATGACAGGAAGCAAAGAATAGGAATAAGTGGGCAGTTCTCACAATGGGGGGAAGTAAGCAGTAGTGGTTCCACAAAAACCAGTATTGGAGCCAATACTGCTTTTTTTTGTGTTCATAAATTATCTGGAACAAGGGATAAGTAGTGTAGTGGCCAAGTTTGCAGATGACATTGGATCGTGAAAACCAAGGGTGACTGGGAAGAGCCCCAAGAGGACCTCTACACATTGGGGGAGTGGACAACAATGTGGCAAATAAAGTTCAGTGTTGATAAGTGTGAGGTGACGCTCACTGGGACAAAAAAAACCCCAACTTCAAGGACAGGCTAAAGGGGTCTGAACTTGCTGAGATTGAGAGGGGAAAGGATCTTGGGGTCATAATAGATAGCTCAATGACAGTGTCTACCCAGTGGACTGTAGCAGTGAAAAAGGCATACTCTATGTTAGGGGTTATTAGGAAAGGAATTGAAAATGAAACAGCCTATATCGAAAGCAAGAAATTGCAAGTAGATAAATAGGTACCACTTCGGTTGAAAGATAACATGCCGGCCACATGACCATGGAAACGTCTTTGGACAGTGCTCGGCTTTGAAACAGAGATGAGCACCGCAACCCTAGAGTCGGACTTGACTGGCTTTTGAGCAAGGGAACCTTTACCTTTACCTTATATTATAATGCTCCTGTATAGATATACAGCATGACCTCATTTAGAATTTCATGTGCACTTCTGGTCACTGTATCTCAAAAAGGACATCACAGAGGGGGAAAAAGTAGAGACGAGGGCAACCAAGATGATTGGGGTTTGGAGCAGCTTCCCTATGAGGAAAAGCTGAAGAGTTTGGAACTTTTCAGTTTAGAAAAGAGACAACTAAGGGGGCACATGATATGGGTTTATAAAATTATGCATGGGGTGGAGAGAGTTGACAAAGAAAACTTTTTCTTCCTCTCCTTAAATACTAGAACTTGAGGGCATACAATGAAACTGATGGGGCAATAGATTCAGGACAGACAAAAGGAAATATTTCTTTACACAGCGAGTGATTAAAATGTGGAATTTGCTGTGAGAGAACGTATTGGTGGCCACATGCATAGACAACTTTAAGATTAGACAGATTCATGGAGGATAGGTCTGTCAGTGGCTACAAGCCATGGTGATTACAGGGAACCTTCACATTCATTGCCAGGAAGCAACATCAGGGGAAAGCTTTGGCCTCTATGCCCTGTTGTGGTTGGCCACTGTGTTAGACAGGATACTGGACTAGATGGACTACTGATCTGATCCGGCACGGATCTCCTTGTTTGCTTATGAACAGGGTATGACCCAAACTGATGGGTGTTCAAACATCCCTAATCAAGTTCATTATTGTCTTCTTGGACTGGCAGTAGTTCTCCAACATGACAGTTAATCCATATTGTGAAGGTTGTGATCGTATACAAAACCTGAAGATTCTGCTTATAGCAAAACACTTAGGTGGCCTGTTCACAAAGACCTGCCTCAAGAATAAAGGTGTCAAAAGTAGAACCCTGATTAAATTGTCACTTTTGTCTCATGTAACTGGCAGCTGAAGCAGAAACTTTCATGAACCCTACTATTCTTTTAATTGCAGATGCTGGGAATGGAATCTGGGACCTTCTGCAAGCAAAGCAGATGCTCTACCACTGAACCGCACCCCCTGCTGTGGGGTCAAATGACCAGAAAAAATGGCCTACCAGTTAATCACACAGTTAGCAACCCTAGAGCAGACTGGTGGCTGTGAGCATCTCCCTTAAAATTGATTTTATATACATAGCAGAACTCAGGAGCCTTCTGCTTAGCCACACTTCTCCCCCCCCCCCATTTTCTTTTTCACTGAGACTCATGGCATTTTATCTCTGAAGTTTTCACTATATTTTTCTTTTACTAGCTTTTCTCACAGATAACAAACTTACTACACACCAGTTACAGTTCTCATATACATTATATCTTTCACAAACAACTGTTTTAACATGCACAAAATTTTTATTTAGAAAGTTTGGGGAAAATACAGGCTATATATGTGACTCTCTTCAAATCTGCACCACTGACTCTAGGGATCGTGCTGGACTAGATATATTGCAGATTCTTTTTTGTAGTCAAAGCAATGAAGACAATAATCTGTTATTGTATCAGCTTCTGGCGTAAAAGAGAAAGCATGTTTTCACTAACATCAGCCTTCTTGCCTTTGTAAAGGGCTGTTTTTATCAGCCACGTCCTCTGGGAGGCCAACAGAGACTTTTGGATGGAGTAATTCAGTTTGAGGTCTCCAGCTTTTTTTTTGTCTCCCTCACTGGAAACCATAATGAAGGTAAAAACTAATCTTCTCTCCTTAGAAAAAGAGCGTTTTCTTCTCAGTGGCTTTGACTGACGCAGCCCAGCCTTGTTTGTACAGTATTTTGAAGTTGTCAGGGGCTAAGTATTTTTATATGGAATTCTCAGGGCAAGTGCCAAACCAAAAGAACGATTGGGGTTTAGAGTTGAAGACTGTTCCATAAAGGGCACATCGATGTTGTTACCCAACCGAGAGAAGCCCCTTTCTTGTTGACTGGGGTGTCGGTGGATATATTTATTTTCATTTTAGTGATTAGGAGAGAGTTGTCTTCCCCCCGCCTCAGGTGTCTCTTCTGGCAGAGCTTGAGGGCGGATGCCTGATTGGAAAAGCAGCGTAGAAAGAATTACTTCCTCACCGGAGGAGCGATCGGGGACTGTGCAAAGGAGGGCGGGGGACGGGGACAGAGAAGGCAGACAACAAGCGTGACGTTGGCGCCCGCTGAAAGGGGCGGGAACGTGGACGAGCCTTGGGGTCGGGGCAGGAGAGGCGGCCAGCGAGATGGGCGGGAGCAGCGTGCTGCAGCCCGCGGGTCAGCCTGCCTGCACTGCGGAGCCGGCGGCGGCTGCTGCGATGGCCGGAGAGCGGGGCAGAAGCGCGCCCGCTGCCTGGACTGGAGGAACTGAGGTACGTTGTCTTCCCGCGCTTTGCGGCCAAGCGCGAGGGAAACTTTTGTGGAGAAAGAAGCTGCCGGGCGGCGACGGCGGAGTTGCCCGGGCGGCGACGGCGCTGTGGTGGGAACGTCTCGCTTTCCTACTTTCCCTCATGTAGGTCTCGTGAGAGCGCCTGAGTGATTCCTTGTGATGAGAAAGAGACGGTGGGTCGGTGGGTGGGGGGCTGAGGCAGACATGGCTCTAGAAAGCGGCCGCCGCTGCTGCTCAGTCTCGTGTTCCCCTTGCCCGCCGACCTTTCCCCCCGCCCTCCCTTTCCTTGCCTCCTGGTCTTCGTTCACTTCCCGCCTTTTCTTCGCACATTAGCTCCTCATCGCCTCTGCCCTTCCGTCCGTTCCTCGACCTACCCCTAAAACCGGCGAGCCCCGTCGCTTCGTTTCCTTCCACTCTTGCCTCGTAACTTCGCCGTATTTCTTCCGCGCGCAATGACCACGTTCTTCAGCGAACCACCCGATCGATCGGCAGTGGCCCTCTAAGTCGTGCCTCTTTCCCCTTGTCTGTGTCCAGATTTTCCTCCTGCTCCTCGTGCCACAACAACTGCTTCGGGTTCCCAACTCCTACCCACTAAACCAACGTCGCCCTTCATGCCTTCAGATTGCCGGCACACCCACCGCTGTATTTCCTTTATCTTCTTCTCTATCCGCACCTGCTGTTCCCTGTCTGTCCCCAGCCAGACTTCTAGTTTCTGCTGTATATTGAAATATATGAACAGAAATTGTACTGGAGCATGCCACCAAGGAACATAAGATTTTGTGCTTCCCGATCTCACAGCTTTTGGCTAACATTGGAACATATTTCCTAAGCAGTTTACTTGGATGGTGAAATACCAGCTTTGGTACTGGTTCTGACTACTTTCTAGCGTATACTGTGCTAAGCAATTCACACATTTTAAAAAATGCTTTGTAACCTGTTTCCCTATAAGCCCTACATGGCATATGAAACCAAACATAGGTTGCAAGGGGTGTGTAAGGACAGCTGTTGAAGTTTGTGAATCTGTAAATCAAATAACAATTTTCTGTTGACCACAATTTAGCTTTTATTTAAAAATGCATCCATATAGCATTCATAATTTTGAATTTTGACATAGTCTAGGTAAGGATAAAATGCAACTGTTTTTTATATTTCTTTGAAATTGCTTTTTCTGTGTAAGTCTTTAATCTCTTAAGTATGCTCTTGGATCTAATTAAACAAACATTGACTTTCTATTGAAGTCAATGACTTTAAACTGACTTTAAAGCACAGTTAAACAGACTTTAATTACAGCCATTCTTTCTCAAAAGCCCTTAATTTGCTTCTGTGCTCCTCAAATGGCCAATAGTTGTCAGGTTGTCTACTGGAAGGGATGAATGTGCAAGGAAGGGATGAATGTGCTAATTCAGTACTCCCTGGTGCTTTCTGGATCATTGATTCCCATTTGGGACATTAGTAGCAATACTGCAGATTCACTGTTTCTTTTACTAAAGAAAAAAAATGTATTGCATATAAAATATAAAAAATTGAATTACGGCCAATGTAAGGTTTAACATTTATTACAAATGTTACAGAGTATAAATTGCCTTTAGTGCTCTAGGAAAGAAAGCTTATAAACTAGTTATATAAATAAATAATATGAACTTAACAGTACTCTGTTTGCTGCTAGAAATGCAGAGTAGAATAGTGTATGTATGTATCCTGAAAGAGAGTACATTTAGAAGCACCTGCTCAGATTCCCAAAGAAATTAAAACAGTGCAATCCTATGCAGAGTTATTCCAGTCTAAACCCATTAATTCCAATGTTCTTGGTCTGAAGTATTTCTTTTTAGGATTGCATTGCATAACGGTTCAAGTTTGATAGATCTGAATTCTTGTTGCCAGTGTGTTTCCCTAAAATGTTCTTAATGGGTAAGGAACGGGGATCATAGACATGCAATGCTGGATGGTTGTTGTTAACTGTGAAAGCCCTTCTGCTGTTAGAGTCTACTGATCTCCTGCTTCTCCCCTATCACAGTGTAGCAAAGGCACATCGTACTTTTGTAACATTTTGATTTCAATCAGCTGTAGATGGGAGACTGTCTGATTAACAGATCCTTTAATATATCTACTGTGTATGATTCATGGCTTTTTCTCATGGAAAAAGCACTGTAGCAAATGTCAAGGAATTTGAATAATGTGAATAATTTAGGTTTGGCAAAATGTTTGTGTCAAAAATGTGTGAAACTTTAATTCATTCTGTTGTGAGTTGTCAGGATATAGTTCTATGGCTGCTGCCACACACGCTAAGTAATCCACTTTCAATCCACTTTCAGTACACTTTCAAAGTGGAGTTTTACTGTGTGAACTGGCAAAATCCACTTTGAAAGTGCACTAAAAGTGGATTTAAAGTGGATTATTTAGCGTGTGTGGCAGCAGCCTATCATTACTTTTTGTCTCTGATGGGTTGAATTCAGATCTGGCAGTTTACTGCCTGCATTAATAGAATATAAGATAGGCTTACTTAGCAGTTTGTTTGTATTTACAACTTCTCAAGATTTATTTGCAGTATTCTATAACATTTCCCTTCATTGCTCAAAACAAACATTAAACCCCCCCAGAAATCTGACATATTAAGATACTAACTACTAAATATTAAAATACTAACACAATTAAACACAATTAAAACCAAGTCAGGAAAAAGCCTGCCTAAACAATACACCTTACACTGTTGTCTCAAATGGGAGAAGAGGCCCTTATTTCAACTAACAGTCCAATTTATAAAATCAGGGCTTGATTTTACTTCCCTGAGATGACTGAACATACAGCAGCACTTGTATGTATCAACAAAATAGAACACCCACAGTACAATCCTATGCAAAGCGACTCTCGTCAGTGGACTTAGATTGGAGTAACTTTGCATTGGAATGCACTGATACACATATAAATGCTTTAAGCAAATTAGAAACCCTTAATTGGTCGTAATGTCTCTGAATGTAGCTTTTTGCCTCTTATGATCCTTCTGTTAGATCAAAATCACATTGTTGTTACTATCAAATTACTCTTTATTATTTCTTTTCATTACATCCTAATATCTGCAGCTTTTGGAACAACAGTATGTGAACTTCTAGTAAAAAGTGGTTACCTGTTACTAGTTTCTCCCTTCCAGAAGGAAATGGTCACAATGTTCATCCAGCTGAGATAAAGTACCCTTGAACCAACCGTTCAGCTTTGGTGCAGCCGAAACTGAGTTCCATTACCATTACATAACCAGCATGTCTAGTTTTGATGCTTGCTTGAGCCAGGATAGTGAGCAAGTCCAATGCTACAAACTCTCTTTTGAAATGCATGTACTGTGAGAAGACTGCAAAATCACGTTCAGGTAGAGAGGAAACAATGTTCGTATGAATCTAGTGTAAGAAGAAGAGTTTCAGTTTGTGTGCAAAACTGGGTTAATTATGAAGGAAAGCTATTTTTGAACACTCATTTATTTTTCTTTTAATGTTTCAGATTCTTATGCTTCATTTCACAGAAAAAATAATTAAGAGCTCAAAGTCTCAAAACATGACAATATTATTAATCTTTCCTCAGTGTGAGCTAGTGTGGTATAGTGTACAGAGTGGCGGACAAGGGCCCTGGACAACCTAGGCTTGAATCCCCACTTCTGCCAGGGAAACTTGGGCTTGTGACAAACTCTCAGCCTGGCCTACCTCACAGGGCTGTTGTGAGAAAATGGAGGAGGGGAGAACAGTGTTCTAAAAACTGCTTTACATACAAATGGAAGAGAAAACCAGGATATTATTGAATAAATACCTTTTCTAAATGCACTTCTCTATGTAATATGTTCAGAGGCAACACTGAGTTTAGTTTCCTTTGGCTGAGAGTGCTGGAGATTTATGTTCTTTGTTACACTGCTTTTACAAATCTACAGACATGGCATAGTAAAATTAAACAAATGCAGGCAACAAAACTATTGCTCTTGCATTAAGTTTTCACAAAACCTAAGTTTTTCCAGCAAAATTCAAAGCTACAAAATATTCTATCTACTTCAGTATGTGCAGAGCTGGCCAAAGGATTTTCAGTGCCTTAGGCAAACTATGAATTTGGTGTTCCCCAACCACACTCAATAAATGAAAGAATAAGTATGAAGTTTTACCTTTATTTACATGGCATTCAAAACAAATAATGTAAAAATAAATATAGACATTCACTTCTGTCTAATTTTGCACCCCTGAAAGCTTGGTGTCCTACACAACCACCTATATCACCTATATGGTCAGGCTAGCCCAGAGTGTATGTCCAAATTCATTTTATAAAAAAGATTCTGAAAGGTCTCTCATGCCATTGTTCGGAGAGCTTCCAGACCATTAAGACTTATAAAAGACTTTTTGATATACTTTTATTCAAGTTTATTAGGCAAGAGCATAAGTCTATTCATTCTTACTGAAACAGCCAAACTCATAACAATGTCTAAGACTTCCACATTTTACTTCTCTATATGGTCCTAGTATTATCTTCATTCCCTGACTGCTCATGCTAATAGCACTGTGAGCATTTCAGACTTGTTTAGGGCTAATATTTTAAGTTGTAGAAAAAGACTTTACTTGCATGATCAAATTCCATTAGGAAAATGCAAAGATTCTGGAAGAATTAGATATATACAAGTGGAGACTCGCAAGAAACTTGCCGGATGGTTATCTCATTCGTCACACCTTTTCTTCCTCTCCTCACCCCCTACCTCTCTCACACTATTTCTCCCCTCTGCCCCGCTTTTCTTACTTTCTATTTCTCCTGCATGTATATGACTTCCTCTCTCTTTCTGACCTGTCATCTTTCTCTTTGTTTTTCTGCTTCCCCCCTTCATCACTCTTTCTCTTTCTTTCTGCCTCCACCCCATCATTCTTTCTTTCTGCCCCCATCACTCTCCCAGCTTCCTGCCTGCTTCCTCTCACACTCCGCAGAGCAGCAGCAGCAGTGGTTGCAGTGCTCCCAGCCACCCACCTGTTTCCTCTCCCCCCACAGCAGCAGTGGCAGCGCTCTGGGAATCACAATGGATCTCCCAGCTACAGAGATCAATTCACCTTAGGGCTGCCAGCTCCAGTTTGGGAAATTCCTGGAGATTTGGGGGTGGAGCCTTGGGACAGTGAGGCTTAGGGAGGCAAGCAGCCTCAGCAGGGTATGATGTCATAAACTCAACCCTCCAAAACAGCCATTTTATCCAGGGGAACTGATCTCTGTCGCCTGGACAACAGTTGTAATTCTGGGTGATCTCCAGTCCTCACCCGTGGTTCTCATGGAGGAAATGGCTGGAGGGTGGAGTCTATGGCATTACACCAGTCCGAAGTTCCTCCCCTCCTCAAATCCCACCCTCTCCAGGCTTCACCCTGGAGGGATTTCCCAACCTGGAATTAGCAACCCTATTTCCTTTCCACCCAACAGCCAACCTACCTTTATCTGCCTCTCTGTCTTCTGCTTTCCATCTCCACCCCCTCAGCCTCTACCTAGGAAAATTGCAGTCTTTCTCCACAGTGGGGACCAAAGCAGCTTTCATTATTCCCTCCTTTTTATCTGCACAACAACTCTGTGAGGTTGGTTAGGCTGAATTATGTGACTGGTCCACATTCATGCAGTCAGCTTCCACTGGAAGATGGGGATCTGAACCTGGGTCTTGCAGACCCTACTTTGAAGCTCTAACTGCTGCACCTCACTGGCTTTCATAGGGTGGCTGCTGATGAACGGTAGCAAGCAGCCGAGGCTAGGTGAGTCATGCAAATCAGGGGGGTCCTGGCAACCCTAGACTATTGCCAGGCCTAGAGTTCCCAACCTCCAAATGGGACCTGGAGACCCCCCAGAATTACAACTGGACTCTAGACAGCAGAGGTCTGCTTTGGAGGGTGGACTCTGTGGCAGTATACCCAGCTGAGGCCTCTCCCTTCCCAAACCCAGCCCTCCTTAGAGTCCACCAGAAAATCTCTAGGAATCCCCCAGCCTGGCACTGGCAACTCTTGTGAGGCCTGGCCCCAAGGCTCCCTCCCTCCCTCCCTGAAAGGCCAAAATAGGCCTAGAAAGCCACCCTTTTATTGACAGAGCCAGTTAGAAGCCTCTCCCCCGAACATTCTAATCTCTCACCATCTCTCACCGTTGATGCTTGAAGTGGATCCCTGCAGAGGCCATTTCAAAAGGTTTTGGGGGGAATTCAACTGTCCCTGAAGGGATTTTTTTAGTTTTTGGATTTTTCTACAAATCCAATTCCTATGTAGGAAAAGCTGTTGGGGGAGAGTGAGCCCTCTGTTGGCAGAAATAAGTATCCGTACATTTTGGCTATTAGTATAAGGATTAGGCAGAATATAGCAAAGACAGAATAGAGTAGACAGAAACCAGGCAATTCAATTCAAAAGCATTCAGATGTCACTGCAGAGGAATGGTTTTGAATAGATTTACTGTGTAGGTTTAATTATTTAGCTGAAAGATGACAGCAATTTCAGATGTATCAGAACATTATTTCTGGAAATGAAACGACCTTTTATGGTGATACAACAATTCTGTTATTTTATATGTATTTCTTGGGTTTGTTTTAAGCATTTCAAATCTTGACATTTTTAGTGCTAAAAGATACATTATGAAATGGAATTACATGATGAAAAAGCTTTATAAATGTGTGTAGGAGTGCAGTATTAACTTTTTACTGTTATACAGAGATGCTTACTGCTGTAAAATATTGTGCTACATTGAACTCCAAAATAGCTGTGCAGATTTGATGTCATAAAAACTTTGGTGTTTCAGTCATATGTCTTCTAAACAACCTTTAAAAAATGTGTTGCAGATGCCTGATGATCGCCTGACTACTGAAATTTTTTGACTGCTGAGTTTACCTTTCTGACAATGAACAGTTCAAAATCATCGGTGTTGGCTGGAAATGGTATATTTTCCAACACAACGTGTCGCACAGAAAAGAAGATTTCTGTATTTTTTTCTGTAATTTTTATGACAGTGGGAATTTTATCTAACACACTTGCAATAGCAATTCTTATGAAGGCTTATCAGAGGTTTAGACAGAAATCAAAAGCCTCTTTTTTGCTTTTTGCTAGTGGCTTGGTTATCACAGACTTGCTGGGTCATCTCATCACTGGAACCATTGCAGTATTTGTATATATATCTGACAAAGACTGGATCCGATTTAATCAGTCAAATGTTCTCTGTAGCATTTTTGGCATCTGTATGGTGTTTTTTGGACTATGTCCCCTTTTTTTGGGCAGTGTGATGGCTGTTGAACGCTGCATAGGAGTCACAAAGCCAATATTTCATTCAACAAAAATGACTTCTAAACATGTAAAAATGATTTTGACTATTGTATGCCTTTTTGCTATTTTCATAGCTTTGCTACCTATATTTAGGTTGAAAGCCTACCAAATTCAGGCATCAAGGACCTGGTGTTTCTATAAAACAGAACATGTTGAAGACTGGGAAGACAGATTTTACCTCCTACTTTTTTCATGCTTGGGTTTATTGGCCCTTGGTATTTCATTCTTGTGCAATGCTGTGACGGGAATTACACTTTTGAGGGTCAAATTTAAGAGTCAACATAGACAAGGCAGATCTCATCATTTTGAAATGATCATTCAGCTCTTGGCTATAATGTGTGTCTCTTGCATTTGCTGGAGTCCATTCCTGGTAAGACTTTAATATCTTTGCCAATTTTAATGCATTCCTTTGTATGGGATTTTATTATTTTTTAAAAAAGGCATGATAAGCATGTCTTGATGCTTTCCCCATGACAACTCACTCCATTTTTTCAAGATCACATAGTTCAAATGTACATAGAGCTACATGAGTCTATTTTCACTATAGACCTGATCCAGCCAAAGGTGAGCACAGTTAGTTCTACTGAGTTCTATGTGAGAGAACTAATGGGATGTAAAAATGCTTAATGTTGGCTATATTGTGCTACTTGTATATAATCTTCTTAAAACTTGGTATGGTATGACATCTTAAACTCTCAAACTGAATGTCTCAGTGATGGGATTATTAAGACCTAAATTTTATCTATTTATTTACATTATTTATAGTCTGCCTTTCACACAGGGACTCAAGGCAGATTGCACATAGTGAGTCAGTATAATCAACAAAATGGGATATTCAATGTACTAGGATTATAGAAGTCTGGAACCAACCAGAAAAATGGAAGAGTAGCATAAGTATTAACAGGCTGTTAATACTTATGTCTTGCTGCTGTGATTGACTGGCTGAAAGTGAACAGATTGAAACTAAACCCTTAAAAGGCAGAGGTATTGCTAAGTAGGAAGGTGGAAGCCTCGAAGGACATTGTTCTCCCCATTTTAGATGGAATACAACTGGCCCTTGTTGACACAAGGCAATTCTTCATCTGGCATTCGCTCCACAACTTTTCCACACTGAGTAAATGGTGCAGCTCAAAACCACATTCAAATACCCCGGGGCAACGCTGTACTGACTACGAAGTCACCCTTGAATGGCCATAAATCTATGCAGAAGGTACCATAAAACCTGATGATCAAAGAAAGTGAAAATGGCATGCAGTGTAGAGGGTACCATCAAATCCAATGATCAAAGAAAGTGAAAGCAGCATGCAGTGCAGGGGGGGATTTCTGTTCCAATATGGGTTTGGTAAAACAACGGAGGGAAAAACAATGCAGAATCGCCCTCAATTAAAAGCTGTTGAATTATACTGGATCCAACTTCACTACTGGAAAAACAAGTTAATGCAGCTTCAAAAAAGGCTTTCTGCCACCTCAGCCTAACCCATAAGATGGTCATGTACCTTGACATGGCAGCAGCCAGGCGTAAGCATAGCATAAGAAGAAGAAGAGGAGATTGGATTTATATCCCGCCCTTCACTTGGAGTCTCAGAGTGGCTTACAAACTCCACACACACACGTATACACAAACACACACACAGAGTCCCTAATCATTTATCCAAATAAATTTGTAAACAATTTTTGTACTGTGCAATCCTCTTACCAGTGCAAAAGGCCCTCTTCAAAAATTCAGTTTTGCATAGTTTGTGGAAAGCCAGGAGAGTCAAAGCCTTCCTGACCTCTTTGGGGAGGCCATTCCTTAAAAAGAAAGGACATGCACTGGCAGTTGTTGATTTGGGCCATTTGCAGGTTGGCACCTGCAGAAGCCCCTGTTTAGATGAGCAAAGTTGTCATAGCAGAGTATAGGGGGAGAAGCGGTCCCACAGATAAGAGGGACCAGAGCCGTGAAGGGCTTTGTATGTGATAGCCAGTACCTT
Organism: Gekko japonicus; assembly: GCF_001447785.1. Classification (NCBI taxonomy): domain Eukaryota; kingdom Metazoa; phylum Chordata; class Lepidosauria; order Squamata; family Gekkonidae; genus Gekko; species Gekko japonicus. The sequence continues at coordinate 270,007 of NW_015169240.1, read as the reverse complement.
AAATTGAGTCCACTAACAAATAGGCAGCCGATTAACTGACTGCAGAATGGGAGTAATATGTGTGCTCCATCTAGTGCCAATAGCTGAGCTGTGGCATTCTGTACCACTTGGAGTTTCCGAGTTGATTTTAATGGGAGACCAATGTACAGTTCATTACAGTAGTCTAGTCTTGATATTACTGTAGCATGGAGCCAGGTGGCTAGATCAGCCATATCAAGGTAAGGGCCATCTTATGGGTTAGGCTGAGTTGGAAGAAAGCCTTTTTTGGAGCTATGTTACTTATCCAGTAATAAAGTTGGATCCAGTATAATTCCTAGGCTTTTAACTAAGTCAGCAAGGATCAGTTGCAGTCCATCAAAAGTGGGGAGAACAATGTCCTTCAAGACTTCCACCTTCCTACCCAGTATTACCTGTGTATTTTGAGGGTTTAGTTTCAATTTGTTCACTTTTACCCAGTTAATTACAGCAGCCAGAGTATTTAGGACTTCTACCATATTACCAGGAGATTTGGATAAAGATATATAGAAATGAGTATCATCAGCATATTGATGTCAGCCAACCCCTAAAACTGTGACTGCTTTGACTCAAAAGCTTTACATAGATATTGGAAAACATGGGGGATAGAATTGCACACTGTGGAAACCCACAAGACAAGTCCCACACTGGTGACAACTGGCTTCCAATAGCAAACTTTTGAGCTTCATCTATGAAGAATGATTTGAACCAGTTCAAGGCACATCCTCTCATACCTACTTCTGTCTCCAACCATCTCAGCAAGATCAAAGGCTGCAGATAACTCCAATAAGAGCAACATAGAGGCATGGCCTTTGTCCACACTCAGATGGAGGTCATCAACTAAAGCTAGCAGTGCTGTCTGTGTTGCATAGCCTGGCTTGAAGCTGGACTGAAAAGGATCTAGGGGAGATGGGGTATCCAAGAAGACTTGGTCTGCTGCTGCTATCAATCACTTTGGCCAGAAAGGGTAGATTAGAGGCTGGGCAATCATTGGCCACATCATTGTTCTGTAGGGCTGGCTTTTTAAAGTAGTGGATGGATAACTGCCACTTTGAGTGGCTAAGGGAAGCTGTCCTGACTGATTTATAATAGACTAGGAATAAGGCCCATTGTGGAAATAAATACAATGAGCACTAGGAAGAGGCTCTGGGAGAGTGCCAAGGCCGTGGGCACTCAGAATCAATTTGCCATTGCAACCTAAGCAGGGTATAAGGACACAGAGTCTACCATTTTCTCCAGGGGAATGGATCAATGCCATCTGGAGAGCAGTTGCAATTCTGAGTGATCTCCAGCTCCCACCTGGAGATTGGCAACAGTGGTTCCCCATTACGGAATGTCTGGTTTGGAGGGCAGAGTCTATTGCACTGTACCTGTCTGAGGCCCCACTCCTCAAACCTCACCCTCTCCAGACTCCATCTCTCAAATCTCCAGGATTTTCCCATCTGGAATTGGCAAACCTATCTACTTCCCAGCCAAGCATCAACCTACATTTCCCCCTCATTGATCAGCTTTCCATCTCCCTCCCCCACCAGCAGCCCCCACCATGTTCTGAAGCCCAGACTGCTGGCACCTTTTCCTATCATTTTTTGCCTTGTGGTATTCTGCTTGTGGTGTGATCTGTCTTTTTTGTGGTGTGGCATGATTGTGTTATTGGGTTTGTTTCTCTTGAAGGGAAAGTGATGTGTTGTGAGTGAGGACATATTTTACCTCAGAATACAGCAGGTCCCATATGCAACTGACAGTTCCAACTGTCTCGCGGGAGGGGGGAGTTTGAGGTGCGGAATGGAGTGAAGTCCAGTCAGCTTCCATATGCAAATGACCTTGAAACGCTGGGCCAATCAGAGAAGAGTCGCCTAGGCTGCAGTGAGTGGGAGAGAACTCAGGCAACACAGCCAATGGATAGAGACACCTTGTGATTGAGACATCACGGAGCCAACTAATTTTGGAGTGCATAGAACGTTGTGGGACCACTACTCAATTATATATAAGGAGAGATGCTAAAGGTTTGTTGATATGGTTATTACATTATTTTAGCAGCCAGGATGGGTGAGGGTCCAGGGTACAAGTGGTGGCCCTCAGATCCATTATGGAAATGGGGTTAAAATGATCTATAAATTGGCCAGGCAGTGTATTAGGCTATTCTTCTGGTGTACCTATGCTACAGGTGACATCCAGGTCAGTGCATATTCTTGATACTTTATAAGCAAAACACTTGACAAAAGCTAATTGTCTGTGCCTGGGGCAGTAAAGACTAAGATTTAGGCATCAGCAGATGCTGAGCTATCTTGAATAATTGAGCTGGACATATGAACTAGGTGATGCTATACTAATAGATAAGTAACCTTTCTTTGCTGCCATCACCACCATTTCATAAGACTTACAATGTGCTCTATAGCATGATTTGTCAGATTCAGTACAATTTTGATGTTTCCCAACCCTTTTCAGATCACCGAGCTCTGTGGTAAACCAGGGGATTGGGTTTCATCCCAAGGGTGGGAGAGGTCGAAGAGGGGCAACCTTGTCAACAGCTTCAGGGAGTCAACAGCTTCTGTGCTTCTACTGCAGTCTCAACACAGTACATGTTTGGAATCCTAACCCGCCCCCCCAGAACATTCTGGAATCCAGTAGGATTCATGAGTTTTAGTCGGTGGGCCATTTTACCCCCCACCCCATGCATGTGTTGGAGGCACATTCACTTTGGTTTTAAGTAGGTAGTGGTCAGACCATGGTTCAGGGTGAGTTGCCAGCTCTGAAACTAAACCTGCCCTCAAAGGTTCAATGAAAAAGATTAAGTCCAAGGCATGACTTCTTTCAGGTGTTGGGCTAGTCATGACTTGGGAGAGACCCAAGGTAGTCAAAGAAGCTGTATGTCCTGGGCCAGGCCTGACAGGGTGCCCTCATAATGAATATTGAAGTCCCCCAGAAAGATCAGTCTAGGGGTCTCCATCTTGTAGTACTTCTGCCAACTCAGAGAGAGTGCCTATTAGGGAACTAGATGGCTGGTAGACATAAGAATGTCCATCTACCCTTAGTCCCTAATGTGAGGACACACAGTTCCATAATTCTGTGAATTGCATGCCTTTATTTATAGGTCTGAACCAAGAGTACACTTCCAGGTAAAGATTCTAGTCATAGACAATCAGCTTGTGCTTTTTGTGGACTGTGCTGAATGAATGTGGGCTGCTAAGATTTTACCGATGGCTTGAAAAACCATGAGTAAACTTGTCACTGTGTCTGTATACATATGTATTTGCAATTTTGTATTCACTGTTACACATTCAAATCTAATTTGAAATCCATGCAATACAGAGTTAATGGAATACAGAATTAATCTTTATCACATTAGAATTTGGTTTAAAGAATTATTAAAGAAGACCTAAGGGGATCAACAGTGCAATTTTAAGAATTCTTTCCTGGGAGTAAGCTCCACTGTATAGACCTAAGTTGGATTCAGAGTAAACCTCTTTAGGATTGCTCTATAAGTCTGTTAAATTGAGTAATATTTAGATTAAGTATCTGGTATAGTCAGGTGTAACTCTGAAGCTACAGTTAAACATTTATAAAGAAAGAGGTTTCTATTTTACTTATTCATCATAGTTCAAAGCATGACCAGAATGCAGTGCACTAAAATCGAACAAGAGAATGAATAAGATTGGGGTAAAAAACTGAATTGTCTTGTTTGTTTTTGAATACTGCAGTTTGAATTAATTGGACTTACTGAGAATCTTCTCTTTCTTTTTCTTGCCTTTGATGTGAAAACTGTTATTAGAAGGTTCTCTCTATTTTCTCCCTAGTTGGGCAAATACCAACTTCATGGATATGTAACTGCTTTAGTTTAGGAGAACAGCATGGGTTATAGACCCATGCACCATAGCCCCAACCAAAAAGGTGACTTCCCCAGGTGGTGGAGATGGCCTTGGTGAATGGCAGCTGCTGCTTCGGATCAGCAGTGGTCTCTGGGATTTCCTTGGGGGATAGATCGGACCGCAGGCTCTGTAACATCCCAATTCCACCTCCATCTGAGGCAGAGCCAGGTAGGATGGATTAGGGATAGGAATGGGAATGAATGAGCTGATGTACTAAAGTCTGTCATGAATTTTGACTGGTTTGTGGTTCATGAAGTGATGTTTGTGAACTGAAGAACTGCCACGACCTTCCACAAATTTTGGTGCAATTTGTGGCAGTTTGTGAAGAGCAGAAAGCAGCTACTTCCTGTGGCTTTTCATGAAAAGGTGAGAGCAGAAAGTAGAGATTTCCAAACAGCTGAGCGGTGGGGACCACGGGGAGCAGAAAGCAGAGTTTAAATGGCTTGGAGGCATTTAAACCAAACAGCTGATTAGCGGTCCCGGTCCCTCAGCTGTTTGGAAACCCCTGCTTTCTGTGGGGAGCAGAAAACAGTAATTTAAGCAAGGGTCCCCCCATTCAGCTGTTTAGAACCCCCTCCTTTCTGCTCTCCGTGAAAAGCCACAGGGAGCAGAAAGCAGGGCTTTAAACTTTAAATGGCTTACTAACTGATATAAACCTGGTCAGTTTGCGAACTAACCTCCCAGTTCATATGGGTTCGTGGTTCAGCCACAACCATGAACCAAATCGAAAAATTGTGGTTCATGCCCATCTCTAGGGGCCTGTCACCACCAGACAGGCAGCTGGTCAGGCCCAAAACATGGCTTAAGGCCACAAGTAGGCTTGGGAGCTCTTTAGCATCCAACATGGTATATACAGCTGGCTGGCAAACTTGAAACAGATGCCACAGCTGTTGACACTTAGGAGGAAGGTCCAGTAGGTCAAATTGAGGTAGGTTGTTCAAGAAGAGAGGCTCACCCCCGGGAGGAGCCAAGGCATTCTGTTATGCCTGTGTAGAATAGGAAAAGGTGTTTATAAGAGGAACAAAGCAGGCCTATGAGAACATGTCAAGCCTTTGTTCCTGACGAGTAGGAGGAAGGTGAGTATTAAGTGAAACCCTCTCCCATCTCACTTCTCTGGCCATAGGGGTTTCATGGAGCTGAACAAGAAGTTAGGAGAACATGGGGCATCGACCCCACCTCTCAAAAAATCCATTGATACTGAAAGAATGCAAGCCTTGAAGTGGTTCTGAAAAAAACCCACAACCAATCAAATGGATGTTCTAACATTCTTAGGGAAATTATTTAAAGCCAGTGGATTCAATTCAAATCACTACTCACAGGTTTTGAGCAAGCTCTCTCTCATTCTGTCTGTTTGTCTTGTCTGTAAAATGGGTATAATGACCTACCCAAAAGATTGTGAGGGATAAAGAAATAAGATTCTATTACATCTGTTTAATAATGAATGCCTCCCAAGTCAAATGCCAAAATCTGTTATTAAGGTCTCAGCCAAGTTAAAATGTATTCCTACAGCTGCACTCACTCCTACTTCCTACATCTGACTTGTATAACCTCTTCCCATAACAACAGTGCTCTTAAATAAAACCGTACACCTACAGCAAGAAAAGTTTCAAACTCCAAAGAAGTAAATTGGGCACCATTGTTAGGTTAATGTTGTCATGATATTACCTTAGTAGATTATAAGTGGCCAGAGATAGCATTTACGTTTTTGGCTGTAGTTTTCAGTAGGTCTTGTCAGTAGCTTGTGGGGGCAATATCAAAAGGTCCCACAATATCAATTGCAACCTTTTCCCATGCAGAATGTGGAAGTGGGACTGGCTACAGTGGTGCTGGATGTGTTACTGCTGTCTTGTCATGTAACTGACACGTGACACAAGCCTTAATGGCTGCTTCCACTTGAGAATCCATCCCAGGCCACCAATACAAATTCCACAATTGTCATTTATTCTGTACAATTTCTTGATGTGTATCATGGGTCAGGTGTAAAAAATAGGCTGCAACTCTTCTGGAACAAATAGTCATTGTGTACCTTGTAAAATACAACCATGTTGTAATGAAAGCTCATCACACATTCTAAAGTAAGGCAACAACTCTGAATCAATTCCCTTTATGCTATTAGGCCATTTAGTAATAAAAAATCCCCTTAATTTCTGATGGATTGAGCATGCTAATCATGCAAATTGGAATTTCTCCTGTGCAACTGCAACTAGGATACCAGTGAGGAATCCAACAGCTTCTACAGTCTCTTCTGACAAGAAGTCTGATGATAGCAAAGGTAGCTGAGACAATCAGCTGTCACATTTTCTGTTCCTGGCTTGTACTGCATCTCATAAGTAAAAGAAAGCAATCATGCTGACCATCTAGTAATTTGATTCCCTGCACTTTCCAATCCTTTGATGTCAACAGCATTGTCAGGGGATTGTGATCAGCATGTAATTTAAATGCATGGAGCCACAAATAAGCTCTTCACTTTTCTGTGGCCCAAACACTTGCACGTGCTTCCTTTTCAACAACAGAATACTTCCTCTCAGCTTGAATAAGTGTTCTTGATACAAATGTGACCGCCCTTTCTACCTTACCCTCATGAAGCTGAGTAAACACAGCTCCAACTCCATATTCAGAAGCATCAGTTGTCACAATTATAGGCAATGTTGGATTGAAAAATGCCAAAGCTGGATTATGAACAATAAGATCTTTTACGGTATCATAGCTAGCCTGAGCCACAGGTGACCACACAAAATGTGTACTTCCATGTAATAACTCTTTAAGTGGTTCAATAACTGAAGCATAATTAGGGATAAACTTAATATACCAAGAAGTCAACCCCAAAAAAGAATGCAAGCCTTGTAAGTCAATTGGAGCAGGTACCTGTACAATTGCTTCAACATAGGGATGTCCTCCTCCAGGTGGCACCTGGGGATCCCCTGGAATTGCAGGTCATCTTCAGACTACAGAGATCCATTCTCCTGGAGAAAATGAATGCTTTGGAGAATGTGGCAATGTATCCAGCTGATGTCCCTGTCCTCCCCAGGCTCCATCCCCAAATCTCCAGGAGTTTCCCAACCTGGATCTGGCAAACCTACCCTTGATCTGATGTCGGTGACTGGGGGGATGGGACCTGGCAATCCTACTTCAACATGATCTAAATCAGGTTTTAACCCATCTGAGGAGACAATATATCCCTCAAAAAGGAAAATCCTGTCTGCCTAAATTTTCATTTTTCCATGTTAAGATTCAGCCCTGCTGCACTAACTGTAAATTTATCTCATGTTCTTCAGGGGTCTTTCCAAATAAAAGAATATCATCTAAATAACACTGAACTCCCTTCTGGCCCTTAAGTACCAAAGACATAATCCATTGAAAAGCAGCAGGGGCCAAAGCCAACCCATATCGAGAATGTTTACATTGAAACAATCCATCATATATAATAAATGCTGTAAGAGCTCTACTCTCTTTATGCAATATAACTTGCCCTTGCATCATTGCTTCTGTGACATCCATGTTTGGTAGTGAGGCTTCCCAGCTGGCCAGCTGTGGGCTGAAGCCCTGAAAATCAAGGGTTTCCCCAACACCACTGGGGAATGGTAACCTAGTATTAGAGCTTTCTGCAACACGTCCACATTTTGTACTGTATATCTGGTGCCCAAATTTATCATCTTAATTTCATTCAAAGCTTCCTCAGTTTGAAATATAGCTTTCTCCAAAGAGTATCTTGGTTATAAAAGCAACCATTCTTTCATGTGAGGCATATTTGTCTTTTCAACCAGCTGGTCTTTAATCATTTCATCAGCTAATGCTCCAAACTCACAGGGGCCAGTTAAGTCTCTCAAAAGAGCAATATATTGTAAAGTTGACTCATCTATCTCCTGTTCACACTGATGAAATTTACGATGATTACCACATTAACTCTGAGCACAAAAAAATCCTTCAGTGCAGTAAGAGCAGTCTCATATTTACCATCAGCAAGAGGAAATATGTAAAAAATTGTCCTTCTACTCCCAAGAAGTGAATAAGCAGCATAAGTTTTCTTTCTTCAGACACAACTATGCCACTAATTTTGAGCAGATAATGATAAAAATATGAATCTATGAAGTAAAAGCAATTGGAGACTTACCTGGACTTCGCAAAAAAAAAAAAAAAGCTAGTGGATTCAAAGGCAAAAAAGCCATCTCACCTTTATTTATTTATTTTATTTATTTCATTAGACTTTATATCCCGCTCAAACCCCCTTCCAGGGGTCTCTGAGCGGCTTACAGGTCGGTGCTAATCACCATTTATTTCCCTAACTAGGGCCACATATGTAGGGGTGGGACTACCTACCAGCACCCCTATAGTGGTGGTTGGAGTTGTTTCTTGGCTCGGGTCTCCAGGTCTTCTTCCGTGTTGTTATTATTGGTAGTCTCTCTGGCGGGGGGTCGGCTCGGCACTCAGATGGCAGATCTCATTTTTCCCTGAGGCGCGCGACTCACGCCTTCCTCCGGGCCAGCAATGTCCTTAACGGCTCCGCTGTGCCAGCATTCGACGTCATCACGCGCCTTTTCTTGACGGCAGTCACTCGGTGTCGCTCGGCAGTCGCTCGGTGTTCACCTCTTGGCCACCAGGGATCGCCCCTCTGGTCGCATTTTGCCTGCTCGTCTGCCGTCTCCGTTGCTGCCGCCTCGCCATACTGGAGTCGATGTCTTGCTTCCGCCTCCGCCGTTGCCGCGGCCGCCGCCGTTGTTCCAACCACCATACTAGGCAGGGTGCCCCCCACCTTATTACCTTGTTGTAGAGATCTGTATTATCGATGTTGATTTTCAACAAGATTTATATCTGTATGCAATATTATATGGAAAATTTATAAAATAAAAAATATTTTTTAAAAAGAAAATACATTCACCTAACACCACAGATTCTTGAATAATAAAATATTGTGAATTATTAATCAGAGAAAAGATATCCCTGCAGAACGTTAGCTTTACTAGATGGGGTGAGTTTATTTTTAAAGTATAAGCAAGGTGTAGGTACTTTGCAAATAAATTCAGGAAATTAGGTGTTTCTTTCAACCCTGTAATTTTAATAAATAGGGCAGACTGAGAATGAGTGGAAATAATTACCCTGATAAAAATTATTGTAACAGCAGTCTCTAACGTATTTGCCTACATAAAACATGTACTGCAGAGAAATAATGTTAATGTCATTAGTAAATTTAACCTAACCTTTCTTTTATAAATTAGTTTGAAGACTCAGGCAGCTTTGCAACCATGCTGTTTATTTTCACTTTTACTTTATTTTTATTTATTTATTTATTTATTTATTTATTTATTTATTTTTGAGATTTTTATCCTGCCCTACCCAGTGGCTCAGGGCGGCTAACAAGTTTAAAAATTGGGTTATAATGGCCTTTGTACTTCTTTCCTTCACGAGAAATGTAGCTTTTTCATGAGTGTATGGGAACCCTTAAATATACTAGCTAATGATGGCCCATATTTTTTAAAAACCTACAACAACACAAAATGAAGCCAGCTCTGACTACAGTTTGGGGTTCTACAGACACAGGGACAAAATGGAGGAGACCCCTGCCCACCCCAAAAATATTTCCAATGATGTCTGTGCGTGCATTGATATTACAAGAGAGAGAGAGAAAAGAGATTGGAGTCAATACTGGATTGTTGTGGTAACACAAAATGAGAGACAACTATTAAGAGCAGGTAAGATGGGGAGAGCTAAAGCTTACTCCACCTTGCTTTCCCCACACACCTGCTTATCTCTGTACTTCACAGCACTGGTGAGAGCGGAAAAGAGATCAGACCAGCAGCAGGGAAGAGGGAGGACTAGGCTGGTGGACAAAGTGACAGGTAGGTGGGAGGATGGGTCAGATGGGTGGGCAGGGAAAAGGCAAGGTTTGCCTGCTCCAGATTGGAAAATACCTGGAGAATTTGGGAATGGAGTCTGAGGGGGGCAAGGTTTGAGGAGGGGAGGGACTTCAGAGCCTGCCGAATAGCAGGGAGGGCTGGATATAAATGTAAATATAAATAAATAAAATAATGCCACAGTGTCCACCTCCCACAGCAGCCATTTTTTCCAGGTGAACTGATCTCTGTCACATGGAGATCAGTTGTAATAGTGGGAAGTCGGCAGCCACCACCTGGAAATTGGCAACCTTTGAAAAAGCTGGGGGCAGGCAGGCAAGAAGATGGACAGGATAAGTGAAACAGAGTGAAGCAACTAATCAAGGAGGGGGGAAGTGAACCTAGAGTCAGAGAAGCAGAGACTAGTGAGGAGAAGAATGTGATTTCCCCTCCCTCATAAGGGTGATAAGCACTGCTGCTACTGAGGCAGAGAAAAACATTTTGCTTTGACCAAAGGCATCTCTGCAGAAGGGATACACTGTAATCAGTAACACACAGTCAGACAAATTTAGGCACAAACCAGATGAGACTGAAGAGGGCTGTGGTGAGCAGTGTTCCCTCTAAGCTGAGTTAGTGTAAGCTAGCTCACAGTTTTTTAGCCTCTAGCTCACACATTTTTGTCTTAGCTCAGGAAAGATGGCTCCAGAGCAAACTAATTTATGCAGTAGCCAAATTGCTGAATCACAATTTTAATGCCAGTAGCTCACAAAGTAGAATTTTTGCTCACAAGACTCCACAGCTTAGAGGGAACATTGGTGGTGAGGATCTGAGTCTTCTCAGTGTCTTTAATTTTCATAAAACTGCCTGTGAGAAGCCTGATTTGGATTAAGGCTGCAGTGCTGGGTTGGGTGCATTATCCAAACCATTTTCTAGCCCAGCTGTTACTTGACCTCATAAAAAAGCAGGAAACAATTTTTAATCACTTAAATGAAGGGCTAGATTAGATGTGGCTTGGGGGTTCTCATACATGAGTCCTTCTGTTCAGGTCTGACTACTATTCTTTATTGTCTAAAACAGGGGTCTTCTTTTAAACAAAAATGAAATGTTAGGATATCTTAGCTATGCCCACTTTCTAACTACATTCCTTTGCTTGAAGTATTTGTCTTCCAGCCTGGCTCCAATTCCAAAAGTGACATTGATTTGGTAGAAGAGTGCTGAAAGCACCAGTGCACAGTGGGTTGTGACACAGGAGAAGTAGAGTTTCCATTTTTGTAACTAGGGAGAATGAAAAAAGATAAGTGGGAAAATGGTGCCTTTACCTTTTTACATGTCTAACCATACAATATTAATGAAAAGAGAACCTGTGGAATCAACAGCTATATACAGCTATTGTAGATATGTAAACTGATTTAGGAGTTCATTTCAGAAATCAGTACTTTACCAGGTTGTAATCCTTTGCATTATTTCTTTTCTGGAAGTAAACCCTATTGCAGGGGTGGCTAACAAGTTCGACAAAAAGAGCCAAAATTTTAAACTGTGAGAGTCAGAGAGCCACACCACGCAGTGACCTGCCAAAACAGACAAACACTCACACAAAAGCATATACTTTTAACAATGACGCCCCGAGGAACTCCCCACACCCTGACCTACCGGCCGACGCCAGCGCCGAAGACCGGGAGAGGGAGGCAGCGCCCCAACGCCGAACCTCCCCAGAAGATGCCCGGCTGCACGAGATGACCGCAGGACGCGCTCGGGCGCGGGGGCGAGAGCCCCGGCCCGAGACGCGTGACAGAAGCTGCGACAGGGGAGCAGGGCCGGCGG
>NW_015169240.1:254508-258437 GCF_001447785.1 Gekko japonicus | reverse complement strand
AGAGACGGAGCGTGCCAGAGGTCGTGCGGGAGTGTCGGCAGAGGGGCGCTCGGGGTGACGTCAACCCCGCCCCCTGCCATTCTGAGGTCCTTTTCTACCCCGTCTTTTCCAAACCCTCGCCTCCAGAGCCACGCCGCTCCTCACGGGGCCCACTCACGTTGTGCCACAACGGCCACTGGGGCGCCACCCCCAAGACCAAGGAGGAACGCGACAGAGCCACAATATACAAAATGATGATAAGAGGCAAAGAGCCGCATTAATTTTGGCCGGGAGCCGCATGCGGCTCTAGAGCCACGTGTTCGCCACCCCTGCCCTATTGCATAAAGTAAGACTTATTTATGAGTAAACATACGTAGGATTCCAGTGCAAGTACTCAACATTGTTTTATAAGTTACTCAAACTAGTGTAGTATTAAGGAGCCCTTGATTGAAACTGAGTATGTAAGCAAAAATGTAATTTTATAATTAAAGAGCCCAGATTGTAGCCTAGGACCCCCCAACTGATAACTGTGGGCACAATGATGCCCACCAACACCAAGTGTTCTTAGTGGCGTGAGATGGCGAGTGCCCCCCTCTGCAGTTCTAGAGGGAAGATACAAAAAGACTCTCATGAAGGAGAGGATTTGTTTGTGTGGTACTGGAGAGGTGGAATCAGTCAAGCATGTAATGTTACACTGTCACTTTTATCAGGAAGCTCGTTCTAATATAATTTTCCCTCTACTTAATAATCTTTCAGGATGTTCTGATGTTTATATTTTAAAGAAACTTTTAATGGGTGCTAATCAACAGGTTACCATTAGCTGCGCCAAATGTTTTTCACTAGCTTGTAGAATTCGTAGAGAAATTTTATATACAGATTTTAACTAATTGTTGCCAATAGAACAGACCAATTTTACTTTCTAATTATTTCACTGTGAAGCTTTTATTTTTTACTTGTACTGGTCAGTGGCTGAATGAAGAAATTGGCTTAGAAAGTGGCCCATCGTAGCTCATATTAGAAACAGAAAGCATATATTATGCTAGGGTTGCCAGCAGTGTTCCCTCTAAGCTGAGTCGGTGTGAGCTAGCTCACAGTTTTTTAGCCTGCAGCTCACACAATTTTGTCTCAGCTCAGGAAGGAATGGCTCCAGAGCAAACTGATTGATGCAGGAGCCAAATTGCTCACTCACAACTTTAATGTCAGTTGCTCACAAAGTAGAATTTTTGCTCACAAGACTCCACGGCTTAGAGGGAACATTGGTTGCCAGGTCACTGGCAACCGGCAGGGGATGGGGGAGACTTATCAGGAGCATTAAGGAGGTCTATCTGATGTGCAGTGATGTGTCTGTGTCACTGACCACATGACCTGGAAATGACATCATCACTTCTGGAATGTCAGAGTGACCCTTTGGTATTTAGGCAAAAACTATGGTAAATGTGGCTTCTACCATAAAGTTTTAGCCCAAATACCTGAGCGTTGCCCTGATGACCTGGAAATGATGACATCACTCTTGGGCTCTCAGTATATATTCTACAAAGCAACCAGTTACTCTATGGGTCCAGCACAAGCTGGATCATTAATATTGTGTATCTAGCAGTGATTTCAGAGTCAACAGGTTGCTTAAGATTTATGCTGCAGTTATGTTTTCAGTACCTTCTGTTTAACCACAGGGTGCTAGACATTCACTATGATTTTCAAATGAATGTTGAGGTTCCAACGACTGCAAACAGATATCTTCTGGCTAAGTAAAAAAATGTCTTGTGGACCACTTGTGGTCTGCTTGCCTCAAAACTTACTTCCAGATTTTAAACAAAGCAGAAATGAATTTACAAATGGTATACAATTTACCACCTGGCATCAGTAAGTTTACCTATTTAAATAAAATATGTTAGTATTATTTTCATTATGATCAAAATACTATATTCTTATATGCCATGTTAGTCTGACAAGTGTGATAACTGGAGGAGAGATTACTTAATATGCATGTGTGTAGGATTTAAGAAAACAAGGCTCTAGGTTTAGCATACAGTTGAGGCTGTAATCATAGGCTTATTCAGATGCAAGTTCTATTGGAATGTACGCCACTTACTTCTGGGTGAATGTATTTCAGATTGAGATATAAGGACTGAGTCGTGGTACATTTTCTAATTAATTTTCTAATTATGGGTCCATGACATTTGTGCAACATTCTATATCCTGATACTATGCAATTTCAATGTCAAAATGCTTTATTCTTATCAGTTGCTTTTGAACCTCAGTTTCTATATTTGCCAGTGAACATCCATGTCATTATTCATTTGTCTCTTTTTGATAACTGATAACTGAACAGACAGAACCAGTCTAGATGTTGGACCAGCCCCTTGGAAGCAAACTAAAACAGCTTCCCAATAATGGCACCTTGATATCGCCTGGATTGCAAAACTAACATCTTAATGAACTTTGTTATTGGGATTAGAGATTTTCCACAGAATAGTGAGATCTGTGTAGTAAACTGTTCTATACATAATGTACACAGTAATAAGAGGCTGCCATTGGGAAGAAAATTGATGGGTTTTGAGTTGTGAATTTTAACTTTAGCTAAAAGCAATTGGAACTATCACATATGGAAATTAGCCAAGTATCCTGTCCCCTCTGTTTATGTGGCCACTGTGAACAATGAAGGTGCCAAATGGTATTAAGGTTGGATGGCTTTATTTATTTGTTTGTTATATTTTATCCCACTTTACAGCCAAATATTGGCCCTGAAACAGGTCTCACTAATTAGAAGGTGTGCAATAAAAAAATACCTTGGAGAAGGGATTATCATTTGGCTGCTGCTTCTGCTTCATATGATTGTCTGGATGATGACAGATGAAAACCAGTAAGGGTAAACCTTTGCTGGAGTTCACACCAGGAATGATGATAAAATTAAGAAGCCGCAAGTTGGGTCCAAGTTCCTACAAATGAGCAAAGTTTGTGTAATACAGTAATAGCTTTGTTATCTGGTACTCATGTTGCTGGTTATTCTGGATGTGCTGGGTACACAAGTATATTGCTCTGCCCCACCGTCTATGCAGAGGAATCCACAGCAACCAAACCCAGCCCAGTTGGGAATTCCATGGGACAGCTTCCACACCTGGCAGAACCTTTCTCTCTGAGCCACAGAGCCATCCTATACAGCAGAGAAATAAGAGGATCTGGCTCCCGACACTTTGAGCCAGGTTTTGAGGAAAGAGAAGGAGGCATCCAACAATAATGTCAACTGGCAGAGCTGGCTGTCAGAAGCCCAGTAATGTCTAAAGGCAACAGACTGGCTAATTAAAGAGGCAGGAATGGGGTATCTATGCCCTCAAAAGCACGGGAGTATGGTGTTTGAGAGGGAGGAGCTTGTCCTCTTGGGCTTGCTAGTTAATTGAATGTTCTGAATAATCAGGGGTGATTTGGGGCCGGAGCGCTGCTCTAGCAGCCTAGGAGCTGGCACAAATGGTGGTGGCGGCAAGCCCCACCCCCAGCTCCCCGCGCCAAAGCGCTGCAGCCCGTGGGAGGCCTGAAGAGGCCCGTCCCATCGCTGGTCTCCCTGGGCCTGCGCTGGAGCACTGTGGCCCAGGGGAGGCCTGAAGAGGCCCATCACAGGCCTCCCGGGACCCGCGCTGGAGCACTCAGGCCTGGGGGAGGCCTGAAGAGGCCTGTCACTGGCCTCCCGGGGTCTGCGCTGGAGCACTGCAGCCTGGGGGAGGCCTGAGGAGGCCTGTCACCGGCCTCCTGGGGCCCGCTCTGGAGCGCTGTGGCCCAGGGGAAGCCTCAGGAGGCTCATCGCCGGAGAGCTGTGGCCTGGGGAAGGCCTTGATCGCGGTAAGTGAGGGATCTGCGGGGATGGGGGTGATTGGGGCTTGATGGGGGGTGGGAGAGCCTTCCTCCCTCTCCCCATCTCTTTGCCCTCTTTCTTTCCCTCCTTTCCTTCTCTCCTTTTC
>NW_015169240.1:252303-254385 GCF_001447785.1 Gekko japonicus | reverse complement strand
TTTCTTTCTTTCTTTCTTTCTTTCTTTCTTTCTTTCTTTCTTTCTTTCTTTCTTTCTTTCTTTCTTTCTTTCCCTCCTTTCATTCTCTCCTTTTCCCCTTTCCCTCATTTCTTCCCTTCTCTTTCTTTCTTTCCCTTCTTCTTTCCTTCTCTTTCCTTTCTTCTTTCCTTCTCTTTCTTTCCCTCTTTCCTTCCTTCTTCCCTTCTCTCTACTCTCTTTTTCCTTCCCTCTTTCCTCCTTCTGTGGTCCAACTCTAGTGAGAAGGGGTTTAAACTTTAAACCCCTTCTCTCTTCGCTCCCCCCCCCCACAGGCCGGCTGGGGAAGGGAAGGGGAGGCTTTTGAAGATGCCTCCCCCCCTCTTTTGCTTCCCCTTCTGACATAATTTCTGGTGATGTCAGGGCACGTGGCATAAGCTAATGAGCTAGTATGCTTTCCCAGAATTACAGCTGAACTCCAGGTGACAGAGATTTGTACCTTTGGATAAAGTGGCTTATTTGGAAGATGGACTCTATGGCACTCTCCCCTCCTCGAACCATGCCCTCCTCACACTCCACCCCACAGTCTCCAAGAATTTTCAATCTGGAGCTGGCAGCCCCTGGTCCTAATGAATCCTCCTTCAAAGGGCAAAATAGGCCTGGAAAGGGCCCCACCCCTGTCCCCTTGCCTTTTATGCTGAGAAACCCAGCTTGGAATATTGTGGTTGCCTATCAACAGCTGCTGAGGGAATATGTTGCTTAAAGGTACAGGTGCTCCTTTTATCTTGGTGGGAAGGGCAGGGTATAAATCGAACTAATAAATAAATATAAATAAATCATTTTCAGCTTTTTAAAAACTCACCAATTTTCAGGTTTGTAGAAATATCTGTCTTGCCCATTCACAACTCCAATCACCAGATTTAAGTATTCAAAGACTGGCTGACTGTGCTATTAGAATATAAGATATTTTAATTAGTTTAAAATAATCCATATACAATCCCATCATTTTTGCAATCACACATTTTTTTTCAGACATATTGTCTTCTTTTACTTCTCTTATTGGTTTACTAAAGTATTTTATTTCACAGTCTGTCTCACCCCACCACCTACTTGTTATTTGATAAGTGAGACCTTCATTTGATAGGAAGATCAGAGACCTTTTGAATATGTTCATTTTTTTAAAAAAAGTTGATCTAGTTGGCTTTGTGTGAGGCATTCCCATCACAGAATTAAGAAAAAAGAAATGTCCTAAGATCACAAAATCTTGAATATTGTTACTTTTTAAAGAATCTTGAGTAGAAAATATAACCAGTAGGGAAAATACCTCCCTTATTGCAACCTTTTGTTAGTTTCAAGATCTCTTTTGCACTGGCATTTTTTTTTAGTTTGGATTAAAAAGAGAATGTGATAGAAAAATGGAATAAGAAAAATAATGCATTTGAAGAAAGATCTTAATGTAAAATGATTTTAAAAAACAACATTAATTTGACAGTGAATCCCCCTTCCAATACAGTTCTCACCTTTTCTGCTATATGAATCAAACCCATATTTCTTACAAGAACCGCATTATATGTTGCACATAGAAAGGAAACAAAATTATTTTTTGAGGAAGGAATAGATTTTGGGGGGCCAGTACACTGTAGAATCTGACAGTTATTGTTATTTTGGAAGATCACTGACACCTATGTATCCTTACCATTTGTTCACACCCTGTTGCTTCCTAAATTAATGGAAAGGAAAATTGAAAGGAAGAATAAAAAAACCCAAATTATACATTTTCAACGTTATAATGTTGGACAAGTCACAAAATATATTGTCGTAATAGAAAATTCTTCTTGCTAGTGATTAAATTAATATTCTTTTTATAACATTGCTGGGTTTTTTGAATGGTCCAGGTGTGTCAGTAGCTACTTATGTGATCAAATGTACATGCACACAAAAGCTTATACCCAGAATTAAACTTCATTAGTCTTAAAGATGCCACTGGACTCAAACTTTGTTTATTGCTTCAGACCAACACAGCTACTCATCTGAATCTATACTCATCTAATTGTTTTTGGTAAATAACAGTTTCCCTCAAGTCAATAAACAGGCATGGTTGACCAA
>NW_015169240.1:236792-252276 GCF_001447785.1 Gekko japonicus | reverse complement strand
TCCTTAATTACAAAAAAATCAAATTCTTGGAAAAGTTATAGAAAATATTTAACTTTGGCTAGGTTCAAAATGAATTTTCTTTTCAACTTCCAAAGTATTTTAGGTAGAACCTTTTAATAATCATTATTTAATCTTTTGTATGTACAGTAGTTCTTGTAAGACATTGACAGTTTTGCCCAGCTACATCATTCTTACCAAAGCTATGGAAAGTGGTTTATGCCATTCTTAGAGCACTGTACTCTCTATGTTGGAGAAACATAATTTTATATTTTATGTCTCTTGTAGATGGTAAAGGAAGAAGTCCTGGTTGATTGTTATTAAAGTAATACAGCTACTGATTTGATAATTTAAATGTGGAACTGTTATTCAGCCATTTATCAATGTGTTGCTTCATCCTTGGCTATCTTTTTTTCCAATATACTTTGGTTGGATAGTGTCCTGTTATCTCAATGTTGTGAATGCTTATCTAGATCACGTCAACCTGTGGTTCAATGTTTAGTGTTCCAAAAAGTAAAATGTGATCCTACCTATTTTTTCACTTGCATACATTGCTTTCCCATTTGTGAAGGGGGGATTTCTACTGAGTGCCCTTCCCACTCTTAAATGCCCATCTTAGATCCCACACAGTCTCTAAGGGCTTGCTGATCCCTGGGAACTGCACAAATCTCAATAGAAGGGTAAAAGGGGAAAGTTCCGCTCCACTCATACTGCTGTGCGTTTGCTACCTAGGACCTAACCATTTTTTCTTAACTATTTTGAGTGATGGAATAATGCAGTCAATTCCCTGTAAGTACCTCAGATATGACCAGCTTGGCTATAAGAATATACAAGTGGGAACCCACAAAGACTTGCAGGAGGCATATCATTTTCCCCTTCCCCCTTTTTCCTATTTCTCCTCCCTGAGAGCCCACATAGCATTTCCCCTTTTCTTCCTTCCCTTGGGGTTCAGTAGCCTCTACCTAGGAAAACTATGGCGCAGTTGTGTGATGTCCCCCCCAATTCCTTGAGGGTTCCCAACAAAGACAGTGGGCCTGGCCCAACAGCTGGCTCTGCACAACTGGGCCATAGTTTTTCTAGGCAGAGGCTGTTGGGGGTAAGATGAAGATAGAGGGGCAGAGAAAGGTGGGTTGGTGAATAGCTGAGAAAGACAGAATGAGGCAGGAAAAGGGAGAGGCTATGCGGGCTTTCAGGGAAGGGAAAGAGGAAATTGTGGGGGAGGGGGAAATTAGATGCCTTCCCAGTTCTTGTGGGTTCCGCTTGCCCCCCCTCTAAAATCAAAAGCATTGTCAGTGTATGTAGTGTATGCTTGTTTAGATAACACTTCTACCTCTTTTGTCAATGTTGGGGGTGGTGGCTGGGAGCTGCAGTGGGCTCAACAGTGTTGCCAGTGGTGGTAGGGTGGCCAGAAGCTGCAGCTAGCTTGATAGTATAGCCAATTTGGGGTGGTGGTGGTTGGGAGCTGCAGCAGGCCTGGCAGCATCACCAAGAGGGAGAGAGAAAGTCAGGGTGGGCCCAGCAGCTGCAAAGGGATGAGAAGAAAGCTAAGAGGGGGAAGTTTTTCTTTCTTAATTCTAATACAGGCTTGTTTTCATTCATTCTGTAAGGATTGGCTCCAAGCAGCGTGGCAGAAAAGCTTTTGTAAATTAGGACAGATTTTGTTTCTTTTTTCTTTCAAGTTGGCAGTTTGCCATGGATAGTAACTCAGATATGTGTGAACAGCTAACTAGTAACATTTTGGGTTTATTTGCCTGGTTGCCTTAAGAGGTAAATAAAAAGGGTTAAAACTCAAAGTAAGTTGTTACACAATTCATGCTTCACAGCTGCTGTATAAAAGGACAGTATAAACAATTTATTTAGCAATTCCAGTTAATTAGCAGTTGTTTAAAAACAAGGTGGAAAGCAAGGAAGTTTCAGTGCATTGTCTGTAACATTAATAAGAAGTCTATGAAGTTGCAGAATGAAAGAAAATTAAATCACATTTAAATGAAAATAGATTTTTCCATCTTACTTTTAGAACATACGATGGAATATTTTCATAGCTAAGTAGTTCAGGATTTATGGTCAGATTAATTTGCTTTTTAGCAATTAAAATGGAACGATTTATGTACTCCAACTGGGTTCTGTAATAGTGATTACTAACCCGCTGGTTCATTTATTGTACAGCTCATTTCAAAATTCCTTTAAAATGTTAGTGGTTTTAGGAATCAGCAATTTAAGAATTTTTAATACAGTGCTACAATAGTAAACCACAACAATTTTCTTTGAGCCAAGAATTAATCTGCAGACAATGCAGGTCTAAAGAGACAACATCAGCGTGTTAGATTATGTGAAAATGTTGAGCTTGGCAGGAGCTTTCTCCTTTATTACAAAACAAGGTAAAGCCTTGAAGACCTCTGCTTGTTGAATGGAAGGTCTTTTTATCTGTTCCAGAACTTTCTCATCAATGATTGCCAGAACTAAGCAGTTATAATACACAAACACCTTGACAAAAAAATATTGGCAGAAGATGTCAGTGTAATTGAGGTAGAGAAAGACCATATATGTGCTGGGAAATGAGAACTGAAAGGAAATTAACAGTGCATTCTTGTACTGAGTTTCTACAGTATAAATCCTTTGATTTCTATGGGCTTAGATTCAGGTAACCAGAGGTCATTTCGGGGGGGAATGCGGGGGAACGCAGTTCCCCCGGGTGAGGTGCAGGGGGCGGGGCACATGATGAAGCCCCACCCCCTGCTTCTGGCCGCCCCGCTTCCAGCCCTCATTCAGCCAGGAGGAGGCAGGAGAAGAGGGAGGGTAAGTTGCTTCCTCCCCGCCTCTCTCCACCCCTGCCTGCCTGGGGCCAGGGAGGGCCTTGGCGGGGCTTCCTCACACTTCCGTCGGCCTTGCAGGTCCACCGCCGGGCCCCTGATGTCAGGGGGTGTGGCATATGCTAATGAGTTATGCTAATGTGTTCCCCTAGCTCTTTTTCTACGAAATGACCCCTGCAGGTAACTGTGTGGCAGAATGTGCCTGCTCTGCCCTGAAGGCCGTATTCCACCCTGCTGTCCTGGGTTTTCCTGAACACTTGGAGGGGCTTTTCTTCCACTTTTGTGTAGCCTGCCACCACCACCTGACCTTTGTATAGAATTGCCCACTGGGAGGGTTAGGATGCCCAGCTTTCCTTCCAGGTTCTGAGACTTTGCCTCATTGTCTCCTGCTGCCCAGCACCAGGTCACCACAGGGACAGTTTACAGCCTTGTGTGCCCCTGGAGGAATAGCCACTTGCCAACTGCCTGCCTTCCCCTGGTGCCAATGCTCCCTCTAAGCTGTGGAGTCTTGTGAGCAAAAATTCTACTTTGTGAGCTACTGGCATAAAAGTTGTAAGTGAGTGATTTGGCTACTGCATAAATTAGTTTGCTCTGGAACCATCTTTCCTGAGCTAAGACAACAATGTGTGAGCTGGAGGCTAAAAAACTGTGAGCTAGCTCACATCGCTCAGCTTAGAGGGAACACTGCCTGGTGCTCCTTTTAAAATCCCGTGTCCAAGATGGTGGAGGTCTATTTGGTACAGAGAACCACTGCCAGCATCAAAATTTATAAAGTATTTATTAAAAAGAAAATGTTTACAAGCATACTTTTAGCACAGCACCAGACTGAGCAAGGGATCAAAAAGAAATAGGCAAAATGCAAATCCTCTGTCCTTCTCTCTCTGTACATGCCCTATCAGATGTTAAGACATAGGACAGACTCCTTAGCTTAGGAAGTTCCATTACCTTGAAGCTTCCTTCAGCTGACCAGGCCACCACATGGCTAATGGCTGCCTCCTCCAGTTAAGAGTTCTGTCTGCTCTCTCTCTATATGCCCTATCAGATGTTAAAATATAGGACAGGCACTTTAGCTTTAAGACGTTACAGATCTCTACATACTTACCATTACCTTGACATTCTCTTCATCTGTCCAGGCCAACCAACAGTCAATGGTCACCTCCTTAGTTGGGAGTCCTGCCTATTCTCATGGCTTGAACACCCAAGAAAAAGAGACCACTGTCCTGCTACATGGAGTTTTTGTCACCTCTCTTTTCTCCAACCCTTTACAGCCTCGTAGCGAGATGATTTTTGGTGGTGGTGGGGCTTTGGGCGGGGCATGACATCACTTGTGATGTCACAACAACAATGACAACAATATAAAAGATGGGTCAAGTAGCCCCCAGCCTCTTTCGGCCAGTCAATAGGCTTCAGCTTCATTGCTGGGCATGCTGCACTTTGCAGGTCCCCACTCTTGCGCTGCTCCTTCCAACTGGCTGCTGCCGCAGGCAACCTCTTGCCTTGCTCTGGAGCCAGGCTCGCAGGCTGTACCAACAGAAGCAGACTAAGAAAACATATGACAAAGGTGCTTGATCTGAAGCTTGGCTGAGTTAAAAAACTGCTCGCTGGGATTTGGAGCCTCGAGGGTCAGGGTCTGCGGGCGTGGCTGGCTGCCGCTGCAGACCAAACTGGAAAGCACCCCTCCCTTCCTGGGGGAGCTATCTGAACGGCCCCTCTTGGAGGAGGCCAGAAAGCATGTGAGGCCTCTGGGAGGCTTGTTGGGGAAGGGGTGGGTAACAGCCTACTTCAGCAGCCATCTGCAGTGCCTAGAGAAAGGTGGCTGCGGGTGTTGCAAGCTTAAGGAGCATCCTCCTGAAATGGCCTGCACTGCTCTCGCTGCCGGGCTGGACAGGGCAGCAGCTGCCACTCCTGAGACACCAGAAGCAGAGGACAGCAGCCCTGGAGGTCCGAGGACTTGATCTACACATGCCCCCCCCCAAGTGCAGCATGACCCTCCTTCCCAGCCTTGGCCCCAGAAGCACTTCCAGGTCTCCTCACTGCTGCTTAGCCTTGCTTGGAGAAGGGGAAGAGCTTGACGCACCCATAATCTCTCCTGCTAGATCTATTAGCATTTGTATGAAGGTGAGCTGAGGTATGTCTGGGAAGCAGTTGCACTGACTTCCCTCTTCCCCTGCCTGTTCTCTGCCTGGGGGGGGGGGACTTTTAAACTGCAAAGTGGAGGTTTGGCTCATTTCAAATCTGCCAGGAAAAAATGCATTTCTTCACAAACTGCTTAGGGTTGCACTGCAAGTATCACTCTCTAGTGAAAATTCAATTAGGATAAAACTGGAGGAATTTCCACTTATAATTGTTTTATTCAGGGTTAGTAAAATTCATCCATCGTAATTTTTACCAGGCTTTCTATTAAAAAATGCTACCTTTAAAAATCCACCTGCTGGACACAATTTGTTTCACAATTGTTGTATTGGTATAGGCTATTGTTGAATCTGGTGAAGTTTTACAGTTATGCTCTCTAAATGTGTTTTTTATTCTTCCACACATTTATGTATATATTTATCTACATAATGGCTGCCAGCATGAAGTTTACATTCAAGAGTTGAGCCTGCTACATCCCCCCCCCTGGAATTTCTTCTACAGATAGCTGAATGGAGTTAATCATTGATAGATTCCTTTGATGAGAATTCTCTTTATAATTTGATATAGTATAACTGAAGTACTTAATTTTTGGCTTCATGTGAAAAGTTGAATGATCTGTGTACAGTATGAAATTTTACATTGCTATTTTGCAAAGAATTAGAATGACATAACATCTTTATTCATCTGATATACTGTCATTCTAATTCTTTGCAAAATACCAAGTCCAGCTTGCCACCTAGTGGTGCATAACACCAAAAGAGCTAGAACTTGTAGCTGCCAGACAATCTTAGGATCTCCTGGCTATAGTACACACACTGCCATACAATAATTATTACTTACGATGTTGAGTAACACCTCATCATAGAGAGGAAAAATTAGATGGATGGTATGGAGAATACAAGTAGACCTCCCAAATCTTAGAGTGCTTTGGTGTACTTGCAAGTACACTGAGGGGACAGTTGAGGAAAGAAATGAGATGAGCCTTGTGAGGATCACTCTGCATATGGCTACTTAAACCTTGTACAGTTAAGGATTATATACAATACACTATATGTGTTTTATTTGACTTCTTCTAATATTTATTTGTTTACAAATGTGTACCCCACCTATCTTCCCTCATAATGGCCACCAAAGCAGCTAACACAATAAAAACATAAGCAATAAAATGACATTTTGAAAACCATTAAAACTTGCAAAAATACATAATTGAAATGCTTAAAACGTGAGCTAAAATACACATACCAAAATGTAACAGCAACAATTAAAACACTGGGCAGGAAGAATGGAACACAGAGGGAACCCAAATGAAACAAAGAGGTCTTCACTGCTGGTGGAAGATAGCAACAAAAGGGGACAGATGAATCTCCCTGGGGAATGAGTTCAAAAGTTTTGGTGCTATGATAGTGAACACCCTCTTCCAGGTCTAATCTCAGAAGTTAGGGGAACCTGAAGCAGGGCCTTGGAAGATGATGTTAGTGGTTGGGTAGGTTCATAGGGAGTAGACAGTTCTTCAGGTATGTTGGTCCCAAACCATATAGGGCTTTACAGATCAACGCTACCACCTTGAATTGTGTCTGGAAACAATAGACTGTTAGCCAGTGTAGGTGGGCCAAGATTGGAGTGATATAGTTCCTATGACACACTCCAGTCAACATCCTGGTTTGCAGTATTCGGCACCAGTTGAAGTTTCGAAACACTTCTCAAGGACAGCCCCTCCCCTGAGTGCATTATAATAAGCTAACCTAGATGTAACCAGGACACATACCACAATGGCCAGCAACTTCTGAATATGCTGATGATGACATCACTGGTTCATCATGAGGCCATAAGGCTTAGTTCTACAGTCTTCATGGAAATTCCACTCAATGCAAATAATGCATACTTGGTTTGTTGCTCTATCCTTTTCTCCCATCAGAGACCCTTAAGATGGCTCACATAAAACAATACTATGTACTAAAAATATCCTTAGTACATAAAGCATCAAACCAACCATAAAACAAACTTAGCAATGAAACTAAACAACAGCACCAAAAATACCAAGCCAACCTAATTATGTCTTCTTGTACAGCAAGTTAAAACAGCAGTTATAGTCCTATGTCCACCTTATTCTTGGGCCATCTCCTCCCTAGTCTTTTTACTAGTAGTAAGATCAGGAAAATACTTACGCATCTGGCCTGGGTTCCTTCCCTTACATATTTTACAATGGGGGGGGGGGTATGGTAGGAACTTTTTAGTACATTCTGCAGTGCTTTCTGCTCAAGTACCAATGAAATGAGGATGAACAGTGACTTTATAAAATAGCCACTATTCCACTTTCTACATTGTCTTTCGAATTAAACAAGCAAGTAAACAAACAACCCCCCATATTATATTCTTTAACTGTTGGGATTCTTTTTTCCTTTAAATGTGGGCACAACTTCTTCACCATCAGTATAACTTTTTCTTGAGCATAAGAAAGGTTTACTCTGAATGCAAAAAAGTAGCAGCCATGGAAGCAGGTATGTCTTTGTTATGTGATGCCTTAGAAAGACCGCTCTCTGACAAAATAAAATAGAAATCAACGAAAATATATAATTACAGATTCGGCTTCTGCAGCAACATAACTCACAACTTCTTTTTACATATTCTGACATTTTATTGCAGTCCAATAGGTACACTGCTGCAAGCAGTTTTGTGTTAATCGGTTTCCAGCAACTATAAAATCGTAGATTAAAAAATGGGCAGTTTGTTGTTGCTTTTAAAATTTATAGGTAAAACACTACAGTATTATATCTTCTGGAAGGAATTAACTAGTTGAAGGTTGTAGGTTCATACACAGTACAAACATGGTAATGAATGCATAGTGTCAATGGCAGAGAAGTCCAGAAAAGCAGAAAATTTAGACAATATTTGTAATTAAGAGCATCTACAGTCAAAATTGTTCCGATGGATTTTAGAGAAGGTGCTCAGATAAATCTCTACTTCCCCTTAAATCAAGATTACTTCATTTTCAAAGGTCTGTTTCTTTTGAGGAGACATTATTCCCAGAAATTTTAAGATAATGGCAGTGGGGAGGATCTGGGGGACAGAGAAAGGGAGGAACAGTGTTACACAATGCTGTAACATAATTTCTGGCTAAAAAACCATAGTTCTCCAGGGCCCCCCCCCCCCATGCTTTTTACTATAAAGGTTCGATTCAAGCTTCAGCCTTTTAGCTCTTGCTGCTGGTTTTGGGGTTGCCATTTGCAGCTTGGGACACTCCTGGAGACTTGGAGGCAGAACCTCCAGACAGCAGAATTTGGGGATGAAAAGGAACTCAGCAGGTTTGACATGCCATAATGTCCACCTTCCAGAGTTGCCATTTCCTTCATGAAAACTGATCTCTGTAGTCAGGTGAACAGTTATAATTCTAGGAGAATTCCAGGCCTCATCTGGCGTTTGGCAACCCTAGGTGCTGGCCAGACTGATTCAAAGGGTGAAAAACTATACACTATTTTAAACAAAATCTTACCTACAAGTCAACCAACAATTTGAAAACCTCTTTCTTTTATAATACTGCTGAAAGGGAAAATTATAATTTTGCCCTTCAGACCCACCACATACCTGGAAAAAAATAAGTGGTTCCTTCAAACCAAGCCCTTGGCTTTCTCTCTTCTGTTGCTGGCTAGTCTGACTGAAAAGTGTGCTCTTGCAGTTTCTTTATTAATTGCCCATGTTCATAACCTTTTGTTCACTCGACTTCCTTCCCTGGTCTGGGCTTCCTTTCCCCACTGCTACTGAACAGGCTGGTGGAGGGAAAATATTGGCAAGGGGAGAAAAAGCCCCCCCCCCCAAGTTGCAGTATCTTTTCTGATGTGAACTGAAAGTGATGTTAATGTGTTGGGATGATGCTCTAGCATTTGTCTGATACGCTGTGGTACTCATAGAGTTTTGGACGCATGCCAGAGCGTTGCTCTGATCAGTTGGTAACACTTCTGGTTGATTTCAGAAGTAACATTGTAAAATGGGACACCAGAAGTGTTAGGTCTTCACACACACCCTCAATTTCTCATTGGTCACCATGCCCAAGACTGGCAGTCTTAACGCAGACTCATTCAGCCAATTTCCTCAACTTCAAACATTTTCTAATAGACGTAAAATGATATCTAAAAGAAACATGGGTTTATTTCTTTGCAAAACATCTCACCTGCCATAAAAAAGAAAAACTTAAAATAGATTAAATTGGATAAAATGTATATATTCAAATGTAGTAATCTAAACTGATGGCAAGCACATTTTAGGATGCGGACTTTAATCTTTGTTGCAGTCAAAATCCCATGAGTCTATAGGCTTGGTGAATGTTGTACCCTTAGCTCTTGTTTTCTAGCTGTGTATCCAATGGTGTGTATGAGTAGCTCAAATTGTGTATGTGTTTGGCTTTACTTCTGTAAGATGACTTTTACTAGAGCTTTTTATGTTAATGTTGTCTCCTCTGCTAATTAAAATTTGCAGATAATAAAAAAATACAGAAGCCTGGTTTTATTTATGCATTCTAAGTTTTGCCTGAATTCTGCAGATAGCTTCTTGGTTAAAAAACTATTTTATGAATACCACATTATTGTGCTGTTCTCACAGGACAATGTTGTGGGACATGAAGATGATCTGGATATCAAAAAGGCACCTTTCTGAAGTCAGATTCTTCTTTTCTGTGCTTAGAAGGGTTTATTGTCTTGCTATAGCAGCTTTGTCTAAAACGGTTTACTGGGCTACAAGTAGGAAATTGATGTGAATCAGCCAGCATCTTGGGATCCTTATGTTGAAAGGTGATCCAGTTCCTGAAGGCCAACAAAATAGCTAATGCAGAACAGAAGTGTGCAAATTGTCCATAAAATTTAAGAGCCTAAAATGATTGTCAATGTTTGTTCCTGTGCAGCATTTGCTTTTCCGTGCTTTCAGATATTTGCTGAATATTTTAGCCCCAAAGCAACCCATATTAGTTTTTATACAAGTCTTTTTTTTAAAGAGACCAAACAAGTTATATATATATTTCAGATTGTAGCTTCATTGTTTTGCCGAATATTGTGAATCTTCATTAACAATCATTAAAGTGGAACAATTTATATACACTTAAATAGTGATGAACATCATAAATTAAGTGCAAGGTTTTTGAATGGCTTGACATACTATTCCTTTTAAGATGGATGCTATGATTGATGCAGCTGATTTGAGTCATTTTATAACTCAGTCATTGATTACTATAGGTACAAAAATCTCAGAGATTTTATTATCAATAGCATAATACACAAAACACAGTTGTATACTTCATGTTCAGGATATGTGTCATGTATGAGTGGTTTTGGGAACAAGCTTCTCAGAAATTGCCCTTGACTAACAGATTCTCTGCTTGACCCTCTTTCAATGCATGGTAGTCAGTATTTCTAAACCTACATTCTTCTTTACTTGCAATGGAGTCCTAAACAGATTTACACCCTTATAAATCCATTGAGGTCAATAGGCTTAGAAATGTGTAACTTTGTTTAGGATTGCACTTTTATTTAAATTCTTACGCTATTGTATATTATGCCATTTATTGTTTTATTGTTCTACAGATTTTATGTTGTAACCCTCCCTGAGCCTACTTGTGGGATAGGGTGGGGTATAAATTAAATAAATAAAGAAATAATAGAACAGAGTTTGAGTCCAGTGACACCTTTAAGGCCAACAAAGTCTAATTCTGGGCATAAACTTTATGTTTGCAATTGTTGAAACTGCAGCTGGGCACGAACTGGCTCATGAGCCAAATTTGGGCCAAGCTTGGGCTGGTTCAGAGCTCAAAAACCAATGTTTGGGGAAGATGCATTCCCCAAACCTTTTCTAGACTTTTGGCCAGTTTGGTTAGGCTGTTCACAGGCAGTCATTTAAACCTAACAGCTAGTGGCATTGGGTCTACTGCTCAGCTGTTAAGTTTAAATGGCTGGCAGCCATTTATCCCTTCAGTTTTGCCCCCCCCCAAAAAAGCAGCAGGGAGGAAAACCTAAGGGTTAAATGGCTGGCAGCCCTTTAAACCTAACAGCTGAGTGGCATGGCTGGGAAAAAGGGGGAAAGGAAGTCCTTTCCCTGGCGATCTCTCCCCCCCCCCGCAGCCAGGAGAAAGGTGGAAGGAAAGGTGGTTTGTTTGGGTGTGGCCCAATTGGTTTGGTTCGGGGTTTGATTTGGGGGCTGCCCCAAACCCTGAACCAAACTGCCCTTTTTAGGTTCATGCCCATGCCTAGTTGAAAAGCTGCCATATAACTGTCCAATATGAGTTTGTGCAACAGAGTTTACTACTTATAATGAATCAAGCAGAAGTCTTCTGGTAAGGAATGATTTCATACTGTTGGGAATCAGTGTTCAAAATGTGCATACTGTTTGCACAGAAATACTGGGAAAGCTTGCAGACAAGTTCATTCAGATATTTCCAGAGTAATTGGGAGCTTTCAAAAATATACCCCTTTCAAAAAAGGATCCTGCAGTAGCGTCAATCTCTTTGAAGGCCTGAAGATCCTTTGCACTGATCCCAAGGATTATTGAAAAACTAGATCACAGTATTATTCAGTCTCTGAGCTACTGGTGCTAACAGGCTGGCTCATGCTTATAATTCCTTTTCTGAAATGGCAGTGTTTGCAGCTGTGGCAATTACAAGTAAACTATTAATAAGGCATTTAAGAAAAAAATTCCAGAATTTTCTAGTTGTTTATGGAAACAATGCTACCAAGAATCTCAGGGATAGTTCCATACTTTGATAACGTAAGAATCGTGGGTCTTTCTTAATAGCAACTCACCAAGCAACTTAGAGAAGTGATACAGAGTGGCAGGTATCAGAGACAAGAGAGAAAAAAGCCTCCTTGGAGTTTCCAGCATTCCTTTCCTGAAATACCAGATTGATCTGTTTGGCATCCACTGAACTCAGGACCAGATGAAGATAGTGCCCCTTCACTAAAATATGGACAAGATCTACTAGCCTTTTCGGGATTACTGAACCTGTATTAAAAACTGCTACCACAGGAGAACATTTCATTGATTAATGAATAAAGGAGCTCCGTGGAAGTGGACAAATCATCGTCAAAACCTTTGAAAAACATCAAGATACTACTGATTTCTTGCTCTGTTCTTTTGCACAATGATGAATAGAGGTCATAATTATGTGTGATGCCTCACTGTTAGGTGTTGGAGCTGCCCTTCAACATACAAGGGTTTATGATACCAATGCTCCCTCCAAGCTGTGGAGCCTTGTGAGCAAAAATTCTACTTTGTGAGTTACTGGCATTAAAGCTGTGAGTGAGTGATTTGGCTACTGCATACATTAGTTTGCTCTGGAGCCATCCTTCCTGAGCTAAGACAAAAATGGTAGTTCCGCTCTATTCTGCTATGGTCAGGCCTCACCTGGAATACTGTGTCCAGTTTTGGGCACTACATTTTAGGAAGGATGTTGACAAGCTCGAGTGTGTCCAGAAGAGGGCAACCAGGATGGTGAGAGGTTTGGAATCCAAGTCTTATGAGGAAAGGCTAAAAGAATTGTGTATGTTTAGCCTGGGAAAGAGAAGGCTTAGAGGGATATGATAGCAGTCTTCAAGTATTTGAAGGGCTGTCATGTAGAAGATGGAGCAGATCTATTCTCTCTTGCTCCGGATTGCAAGACTAGATCTAATGGGTGGAAATTACAAGGGAGTTGTTACAGGCTAAATATCAGGAGAAACTTCCTAACTGTAAGAGTGGTTGAGCAGTGGAACAGTCTGCCTCGGGTGGTGGTGGATGTTCCTTCGCTGACGTTTTCAAGCGGAGGCTGGACAACCATCTTTTGGGTATGTTGTAGATATGTAGGGCTATCTTTCAGCTATGCTCCTGCAGAGTGCAGGGGATTGGACTAGATGACTTGCAAGGTCCCTTCCAACTCTAATATTCTATGATTCTATGTGTGAGCTGGAAGCTAAAAAACCGTGAGCTAGCTCACACTAACTTAGCTTAGAGGGAACACTGGATGGTACTGATGCGCCTGTTGCATTTATAAAGACAATGACCTCAGTGGAATGCAGTGCTGGAGCATCATGCTTAATACCACTGTATTTACAAACCAGGGGAAACAATTGGTTGCATGAATTAATTTGTCTCTATTTCAGTTGCATAAACCTGATTGTGCTATTTCTTTATCAGCAGAAGTCCTCATGTTGCAATTTGTGCCAGAATCCCTTCTACATGCTAAACAGATAGGAATGCTATCCTGGCATGTACAGCATATATGGGAAGTCCATATGATAAATTGTTAGAAGAATTCAGACCATTTTTGGGTCAGCAGGACACTGTTCCTATAAGTAAATTCTCCTATAGGGTAAGTCGAGTAGTAATTCCAGAAGCAAGATGCCATTTGTCTGGGGTTGGCGATACCCTCCTCCCTGCACTTACCTGAGATAATGGGGATGTGTTGGGGGCTAGGACTCAGGAGGATCAGCAATGCCCTCCCCACAACAACTGATGGTCCTGGCACCAGGCAAGAGCTTGTCTAAGTTAGGAGGGTAGATGACATCTTCCCCCAACATCAGGGAGTGGAACTGGAGGACAGCAGCTCCAGCACAGATGGGGAATCTCCCACAAGCTTTCCCAGATTTTCTGGAGCTCCAGGGCAGGTGGTGGAGGCTTGCTGACAACAGGATCCTGGGTACAAGTGGGGAGGAGATTTGGAGGACTGCCCATGGGGGAGCCAGTAGTGATGGATACACAAGGAAGCACTGAGTGAGGAAAAGTTGGATGAGCCAGGTTTGGGTCTGGTCAGGACCAGCAGTCATGGAGCAGAATGGAGGGCAGCCGCTGAAGAGTGCCTGGCAGGGACAGGCTCTGGTGGTGAGAGCCTGGATGCGGGCCAGGGGAAATATGACAGGGGTGAAGGAAAGATATGGGGATGGGCTGAGGAGCAGGCCAAGGATGACCCCATGTGTTGTTAAAGGTCATATCAAGTCAAGGGAATGATCTTTTGAAGCTTTGGCTCAATCAGGAGAGCTGAATATGGCAGGTTCTGAAGGGAACCATTGGTCTAATAGGCAGGACAGAGTGGGATTTCCTCCCCCTTGCAGAAAGCATTGGAAAAGCCTGGCTTATCTCCATCTTTGAAATATGCCTTTAACAGATACTTCCTCTGGTGTCTGAAGAGAAAACTGGGCAGCCACATCCTGGTACCTGGAGGGTTAGGGAGAGAGGATGTAGGTTGTGCTAAAAACATCTACTCCCATTTCTGGTTCATAAATATATTTCATATTTCTGCATACTTCAACTGAGATCACATGCTGCACATGTGATTATTATTAACTAGGAATAAGGCCTGTTGTGGAAATAAATACAACGAAATCTAGAAAGAGGCTCTGGGACAGTGCCCCAGCTTTGGGCACACAGTGTGAATTTGCTGTGGTGACCTCAGCAGGGTATAATGGCAGAGTCCACTGTTTTCTCCAGAGGAACTGATCTCTGCTACCTGAAGAGCAGTTGTAATTTTCAGTGATCTCCAGCCCTCACCTGGAGATTGGCAACAATTGTTACCCAGGATGAAATGGCTGGTTTGGAGGGTGGAGTCTATGGCATTGTACCTGTCTGAGGTCCCACCCCTCCTCAAACCCCACCCTCTCTAGGCTCCTCCCCTCAAATCCCCAGGAATTTTCCAACCTGGAGTTGGCAACCCCATCTCCTTCCCAGCTAATTATCAACCTACAGTTATCTGCCCCTCTGACTTCAGCTGACTTCTCCCCTCCCTCTTGCAGAACAATTGTAATTCTGAGTGGTCTCCAGCCCTCACCTGGAGATTGGCAGCAATGGTTCCCCATGAGGGACTGGCTAGTTTGGAGGGTGGAGTTTATGGCATTGTACCTGTCTGCGATCCCACCCCTCCTCAAACCTCTCCATCTCCCGGTTCCACCCCTCAAATCTCCAGGAGTTTCCCAACCTGAACTTGGCAACCCTATATCCCTCCCAGCCAATTGTCAACCTACCATTATCTGCCCCCTGACTTCAGCTTTCCATCTCCTCCCCCCTCCCTCCTGGAGAGCAGTTGTAATTCTGATTGATCTCCAGCCCCCACCTGGAGATTGGCAACAATGGTTCCCCAGGATTGAATGGCTGGTTGATGGGTGGAGTCTATAGCATTGTACCTGTCTGAGGTCCCACCCCTCCTGAAACCTCACCCTCTTCAGGCTCCATCCCTCAAATCTCCAGGAATTTCCCATCTGGAGTTGGCAACCCAATGATTTTTCTCCCAAAGGCCAAAATAGGTGACAGGACCAAGCTTAGTTGCCTACCAACAGGCACTGAGGGGAAAGTAGGGTTGCCAGCTTTAAGTAGGGAAATACTTGGAGATTTGGGGGGTGGATCCTGTGTAGGGCAGCATTGGGTGTGTGTGGAAGGACTCAGCAGGGTATAATGCCATAGGGTCTACCCTCCAAAGCAGCCGTTTTTTCCAGGGGAACTGATCTTTGTAATCTGGAGATCAATGGTAACAGTGGGTGATCTCCAGAAAGTCTGTGGCTGGTCTGAAATCACCCAGGGATTCCATAGGGATGCCCCTGCTG
>NW_015169240.1:202371-236556 GCF_001447785.1 Gekko japonicus | reverse complement strand
GGGGGAGTCTGAGGTGCAGAATGAAGTCCATTCAGCTTCCATATGCAAATGACCTCAGAGAAGAGTGGCCTAGGCTGCAGTGGGTGGGACAGAACTCAAGCAATGCAAGCTAGTGAATAGGGACAGCTTCTGAGTGACATATCAGGGAGCCAACTGATTTTGCCGGGCATAGAACTTTGCCACCCCAACTGGCCTTTATATTTATAGAGAGATTATACATCTTATAGTGTATATTCAAATTATTTGTATTGTCATTCAGTTTTCAATTCCTGTTGCATTGTTCATTTGATGTCCTGTACTGTACGATTACATTTTGAAAAATCTTTCTGTAGTCTATAAACCTTGAGTTTTGGTTAGAAAGGTGGGCTATAAATAGGCAAATAAATAAATGTAGTGTTAATGGGATATTTCACATTGTCATTTTTTCTGTAATTTCTTGCCAGTTAGATCTCATACTGAGAGTAAACTGAATGAAACATGAATAATGTTCTGTTGGAAGAGGTACAGAATTTTGATACTAGTCTCACTGAGATACATGTCTAGTTTCTGTAGATATATGAAGGCATTGTAGTTGGGACTCACTTTCCCCACAGCAGCAGCAATAAAATTGTTCAAGCACTACAGGACCCAATTTTGATTGGTTCCATAGTGCCAGCTGAGGAGGGGGCATTATTCTCTCCCCCACACCATTTTCCCAAGCTGAAACGATTCCAGTGGGACATCCTGCTGTGCAGCTGCACATGCATGTAAAGCATGTTGGTCATTATTAGTTTGCTCTATGTAAAGTCCCATACAGGCCAATAGCCATGGTGGTGCAAAAGGGGGCGGTGCCCAATCAATAATTTGTCAGGCCCTTCCAATCAGCATTACAGGTTGGCATGAAATCTATCACATGTCTTTCAGGTGGAAGTTTTCTTTGTAAAAAAGGAAGGGGTTGAGGTAAAAAGTGTGAATCCTGTCATAAATCTTCCAAGCAGGGGTCGTTTCGTAGAAAAAGAGCGAGGGGAACTCATTAGCATAACTCATTAGCATATGCCACACACCCTGACATCACCAGAAATGTGTCATAAGGCCACACCCCCTGACATCACTGGAAGTGTGTCATAAGGCCACACACACCGCCCCCAACGATCCTGGCCACCACCGCTGGCCTTGCAGTTCCACTGCCGAGCCCCATGAGGGGCCCGGCGGTGGACCTGCAAGGCCGGCGGGAGTGCAAGGAAGCCCCACGAAGGCCCTCTCTGGCCCCAGGCTGGCTGGGGTGGGAAGAGGCAGGGAGGAAGCAACTTACCCTCCCTCTTCTCCTGCCTCCTCCTGGCTGAATGAGGGCCGGAAGCGGGGTGGCCGGAAGCGGGGGTTGGGGCTTCGTTATGTGCCCCGCTCCCCATACCTCACCCGGGGGAACTGCGATCCTCCGCGATCCCCCCCGAAATGACCTCTGCTTCCAAGGGAGAATTCTCTATGTAATTGGCTAAAACAGAATTAGCAGTTAGCAGGGCTGAAGAGTCCTGATTTTAAAAGCCTGCAGGGGTGCTGGGTGGCACCGTTTGAAGCCTTGAGTTAGTAATTTACAGAGAAAAAAAGGTTGAGTTTCAGGTTTCAGTAACTGGAAGAAGGCTCTCACACTTCATTAATTGTGCAAACTATGTAAAACAGTTGCTTGGGAGGGAATTTTTATATGAGCAGGACTGTGGTTGTTGCCACAGTGTACACTATATATTATGGATTTGTTGTATGTTCTATCATAGTCTTACAGCATTGTTTTCATTTTTTGTAATTTCATTTTCTGCATTGCTTGACATAGCATGTTTGATACTTTTTTTTTGCATTTTTGTACACCTAGTCCTATTGCATTTTTATTAGATCTCATGCTGTTTGATTACAATATTCTATACCATGTAATCCACTTTGAGAAGTAGAAAATTGGTAAATAACTAATACAGTATAAAGAATAAATAAATAATGATGGACTGACTCCCCCTCCCCGAATAAAAATATTCTGGCTACAGGCTTGGTCCCATATTACAACATAAAGTAAAAGGCTTCCTTTAGAAAGGATTCCATAGAGGCACGGAAGGACTTAGCCAATTTTAGGTGGGTCTCTGATCTCACAGAAGAGTATACCCAGTGAATGCAGAGTTATAAAAGTAGGTTTGGAGACAAAGCTCTTTATTCTGGCATGCTGCTCAGGGATTCCCCAGTTTTCTGCGAATTCCTAGGCAATCTTCTGCAAATCTGCTTAATACTCCTATTGACTTTCTCTCCTTCACCATTACCCTCCTGCTCTTTCCATTAACTTGCAGGCACATTTAGCTGCTTCTTAGAATATAACACATTAAAAATAATAAAATGATTTCTCTGATCTTTACTTTTTCATGTCTTTGTTGGATCAAGCACAAGATAGTAACTTTGCAGACTGCCCTCCCCTTATTCTATTTAATTAGTTGGTTTATAAATATTCAATAGATTATCTTACCATGGATACAAATTCTTATGAAGTCTTTAGGACAATACATTTCTAAAAGAGCAACCCTAAACAGGTCTCGTCAGAATCCCACTATTTAATGGAGCTCACTCCAAGGAAATTTTTTAAAAGATTGCACTGTTATTTCCATATCTAGGGTAATTTTCAAATCATCATTCCAGTGTTTAAGATACTATGCTGTGATGTTGTATTTGATGCATAACGAAACTTGTTTCATTTTGTAGGTGACCATGGCCAGTATTGGAATAAATGAAAATCATTCCCGGGAATCCTGTGAAACAATACTTTTTGCTCTTCGAATGGCAACATGGAATCAAATTTTAGATCCATGGGTATATATTCTTCTAAGAAAAGCTGTTCTTAAAAAACTCTTCAAGATTGCTAGGAGATGTTGTGGTGTGCATCTCATTAACTTTCATATGTGGGAACTCAGCTCCATTAAAAATTCTTTAAGAATCGCAGCAATTTCTGATTCACCAGTTACTTCCAAGCAAATGAATCAGCAGCCACTCAGTTCAACAGGGCAATAAAATGTATTACAGAGATTGGTGAAATGATCATGAAGCACCCCAGTATTTGATAGCATGTGAGTGATCTGGTATTTTCTGGTTTTTCCCCAAAACAAGAATTTGGTTTCTTTTCTCATTGTTTACCAGTCTGGAGTTGTTATTACAAGATAGTGATCTTACAAATATACTTTTTAAAGGAGATAGTTTATGTAATTCTCTCTTTCAAGTTGTGGTGTGAAAGAACTACATTACAGAATGGAAAAACATCTATTAAAATTACTGTATGTGAGACAAAAGCTCTGTTAAAATCAGAATATTAAAAAATAGAGTGATAGCGACAGCTCTTGAAACACTATTGAAAATAATAGCTTTTAGGTTTCTAAAAAGAGTATAGATACAAACCAGCCAAGCTAAGCTTTTTAAAGTCCCATATAGTTTAGTGGAAGTACTTTAAGTAGTGTTTATTTCTCACATTGAAATAAATCATGCTTAACTTTCGGGGTGGGTGTTCAGTTATAGACATAACTCCTCAGAAGGAAGAGAAGGTTACTATAGATTTAAAGGGTAGCAGGAAAATCATATCATGCAAATGTGGCACCCAAACCTGTGAAGTGTGAGTAGCAAAAGTTACAAACCACGAAACTAAATGTGAGAATCCATTATTATATCTCTTAATATCTTCAGTTTTATTTTAGAGAAGCCATCAGAAGATGAGGTGGAATTACACCAGTGATTATTAGCTAGGGGTATTTAACTCTTTCCTTCATGATGTTTCCTGGATCAAAAACCCCCTCCCATGACTATTTGCTTCAGTAGGCAATAAAGATACCTATATTTCTCTCTACTAGGGATAATAGTTGTTTTTTGAGGAAGGAGTTAACTCCTCTGCCCAAGGGCCATGTCCCTCCTTTCAAATCACATACTCTGCCCAATTTAAATTTAAAATGTCATCAGGAAATCTGATTATTTCTCTCTTGCCTTGTGTCTGTTTGAGTCCTTAATGTAAGCTAGATTTAGTATCAGTTTTTTAAAATGTACTTGTGCTGAAAACAAGAATTAGGAAACAAATCTATAAGAATCAGTCAACTTTCAACACGGTTTATTGTGACAGAAATTCTGCTGCACTACATTAATTGCGGATCATTCCTTGGCTGTTGCAGTACCATGATTTTTTCATTATAGTAACATCAATATAAAGTTATGTGTTAATTGTTGTGAATCTTTAGAAGTGCAGCAAATTCCTGTCTATGTATAATGTAAACAGTTCTACTTATTGTGAAGTATCATGTGCCAAATGTTAGCTTTGATAGCTCAAATTCATTGTTAATTTGGTTTGTGGCTGTGTGGAGACTCATCTTTTTATCATAAACATGAGAAACAAAACATCCATGGGTTTTTATTGAGCTCAGAATCAAGCATGTAGCTTGATATTCATGTGAGAATTTCCAGGCACTTGGTTCCATCTAAATAACAAATAACTGTTTCAGTCTTTTAGTCTAGAACTCTAAAGAGTTTGCCTGAAATAGACAATTCAGTTTCTTAATGATGTTTCATGTCACAATTTTAACACATGATAGTATAGTCAAACTGAGTTTGAAGTACCTATTCTCCCCTGTTTCAGTAAGATGAAGAAACAGAAACTGGATTGGTTGAAGAGGAACTGTTTATATTCTCTAAGCCATGGAATTCCACAGAGCAGAGCTGGGAAAACTTCTAATAAGAATGTATTAATACATCAGCTTAATATGATCAGTAGCCTTAAATGTTGTGGAGGCAGTACCATATTTTTTAGGTACCAGCCTTGTGCAGTTCTGAATTAATATTGCCAATCACATAACACTTCTAGTATCTCAGGCATCCAAGTGCCTAGGATTTTTCCTACCTTGTATATGTTAGTTCAGCTTTTTTTTTTTTAAGAAAGAACATTGTTGATGTTAAACAGAAGTGTTAATTTGTTTACAAGGAAACTCATAGCAGTAGAAAAATTGTGAGTATACTTGCATGTCACAAGCCTGGGTTTGGATTGTTTTATTTTTTGAGAAGTGAAATCAGCATGTAGAATGCTACCACTTCATTTGCTGCTGCTATTACTGCTGCTATTACTACTAAACATGTCTTTTTTTCCATACCAGCAATGATCTGTGTATGTACAGAACACAAAAGCAATATCATCCAAAAGGCTTATTGTCTGTGTTATATAAACAAGACAGGAACAGGGTTTGATAAAAGATTAGCACAGATAAAGCCTGCACAATACGATCCACCATGGCTGATTCCACACAGAGATCTTTGAATGGTTTAGCAACTCTAGCTGTGCTCCCTTTTTTCTTTTTGTTTCTATGTGACATCATCGTCCATTCCTGGTAAAAACTCCACTTTATTAATCCTGGGGGAAAAAATGCTTCCCAGCTTTGCATTGTTGGGATAATCTTTTTCATGTGTCCAGATGGGAAGGTACACCTTTTGTCTGAGTGAAAGAGATACTCTCTTTGCCCTTTACTCTGTGGGCTTTTCCACATGGATTTCCCCCTCTTGGTTCTGGCTCCATACTGCTTCAGTTTATGCCCTGATTTCCACACATATATTTGTGTGTTTAGTTTTTGCTTCAGAAATTTTTTTTATTATTCCCTGAGATTTTACGGTTCTCTTGAAACCACTTTTACCCCAGTCTTTTTCTGGAAGCTGATTTTAAGTCAGCTTTTTCCTTATGCATAATGTTTCTCTTGGACTGATTTCCCACAAGCAGCTGTGCTGCCCTCAATTTTCCCTTCTCCCGATTGTATTTGTCAGTTTCCCACTACTTGCTGCGCAGCCTTATTTTGACCCACGGCATCCCCTGATTTCCCCCGCGTCTTCTCAATCTCAAAAAATAAGGATCAAGAAGATGCGGGTGAAATCAGGGAATGCCGCAGGTCAAAATGCAGATGTGCAGTAAGTAATGGGAAACTGACGAATACAATTGGGGGAAAGGGAAGAGCGAGAGCAGCACAGTTGCTTGTGGGAAATCGGTCTTGGTTTTCTTTGCTCCATCTGCTCCCACCTACCTCCAGCCTAATTTTTAACGATTGGATTGTCATCATTGTCAAACCACTCCCTCTTCTCCCCCCACACCTTGAAGATGAGTGGTTTCAGTTTTTTAAAAGCTAAAAGATCAATATATTGATGTAATGTTGTAATGATAGTTTAAGCAGGTTCTTTAAATTCCCATCTTTCTTTCTTTCTTTCTTTTTTTAAAAAATAACCCTCTAGCTCTTTTCCTCCCACAGGTATGCCTTTTTCTATGTATCTCTGTGAGGGAAGAGGCTGGAGCAGAGCTGTTGAACTCATTTGTTATGAGGGCCAGATCTGACATAACAGAGACTTTGTTGGCCTGGGCCATGTGTGTCATAAAATGTGATGCATACAAACTTTTAAAATATTTTTATTTAATTTTTAGAAATAATAGACACACACGTAAACACAAAGACAAAAATAAACATAAACATTAAGATAAACAATGTTTCCTGTATACAGCGATACAACTAGTTCTGGACAATATTGCAACTGAGCACGCCTTTTTTTAAATAAAGACCTTCTTTTAAGATTTAACTAAATATATTCCAATTAACCTTCACAATTTAAAGTCAACATTTTTGATAAGGTTCTCACAACATCTCAGATGGTCATTAACCACTAAATATCCTTTTTCATTACTCTGAAGAATTCCTATCCATACATTTTCAACATCCTTTGTCAATATCTTATTGCAACTACAATTATATACTTGTTTTCCCAAATAAATATCCACCAGTGTCATGAATTTACTACAATTTATAAACAGTTTAGCTTCCCACCTATTTACTCACCCTTTTCTGCCATATTCCCTTTTAATCATTATTTATTCCAGCAGTTTATGAAATACATATCACTGAAATTTTCACTTGTATAAATTCAAAATGGGAAGTTGACTCTTTATCAAAATTAATTTCTCTCCCCTTCTCTATAATTCTATATCTAGCTTTCCATCTCAGTAATGCAATATCTAATTTTCACAGTTTTCAATGCCTTAACACCAATTATTCAATATCACATTATAACAGAAGCTCTGAATTCATAATTCCAATTAAACATAAATCAGCAAAATTAATCTTTCATCCTTCCAATAACTTGATTTCTTCTCCTTAAAATGTATAGCTTACATTTTTATACAAATCCCAATTTTATTTTATATGTGTGTGAATTAACTTTTAAACTTCTAAACTTCCCCCTCTGTATTTCAGCCATGCTATTTCCAGTAATTTATTTACAAATAATCTAGTAAATACTTCATACATACAGCATAACAAAAAAAGAGAAACAAACAAAAAAACCCCAAACCCCATGATTCCATTTTTCCAGCAAGCATAGCACTTAACTCTTCGTCAAGGTTAATAATTTCCCCCCCTTCTCTATAAGACTATATCTAGCTTTCTTTCTCTATAACACGATATCTAACTTTTCACAATTTCAGTGCCTTACTACCATATCTCATTATAACAGAAGTCCTAAATTCATAATTTCAATGAAACATAGATCAACAGAAATAATCTTTCATTCTTCAAATAACTTAATTTTCTTTCCTGAAAAATTGTAGCTTACATTTTTGTATCAATGAGTCCCAATGTCTTCTTTCTTTGTGTGTGTGTGTGTATTAATTTCTATGCTCCCCCCTCTGTGTCTCATCCATATTATATCCAGTCTTATATTTTCTATCTTAAACTTCCAGGCATGCCGTTTTCGCTTTTCTCCCCCCCTTTCTCTCTTCTTTGCTAGAACTTCTCTGCTTATTCGTTTTTAAGTCTGTCTTTATATAGGACAACCTCTTATCTCCTTTTCCACTCCTATACTGGACAGGGGCTGATTTTCATCAAACAACTCCTTGGTGTGGCAAACTTGTTCCTCCGTAACACTCTGTTTGGGCTGTATCGGTTCTTCCTTAATTTCATTATCCAATTGTATGTTCTGTCGTTTTTCAGTTATATTCGCACAAACCTCTTCAAATCCTTTTTGTATTCCCTTCTGTATTCCATCTCTCAGTAACTTCAGAAACTGCTCAACAGTTAATTCTCCCACAAGCATGTTATCCTCCAGCTCATCCTCCTCAGTTCCCTCTGCAAGCGCCATTTTTGTTGTCCAATTAATTTCTGTTCAAATAATGTAACTCTTGCTTTTGGAACTTTTAAACACCACCTAAGAGTTTTAATCACCATTTAGGATATTTAACTTAGTTATCAGTCCTTATCAACAAAGTTTTTGACCCCATAATCAAAAAAAGACGACATCAATCTTTCCCACATTCATTGTCTATTGTGGCCTTACAAATATTTTCCTGCTTTTGCAGTCCAAATCCAGCAGCAGTGACTGTAGGTTCTGCTCCTGGTGGGTCATTTTATACATAGCTGGTCAGCTGTGTTTGCGTTGGGATGACAGAATTTTTGTAGGTTGACAAAGATACATTAACAGAGTAGGCGAAAACAGTTTAAAGCAATTTAGCCTTTGGTAACAGATTTCAAAAAATGAACTGGGGAAGTGGGGGGGGGGGCAGGAGAACTTGAGCAGCTTGCTTTCAAGCTATTTACCATCATATGCTATTAAACTGAATTCATGTCATAAATCTGTCCTTGCAAAGTGCCAGATTTAATTTATGGTGGATAAGAGAGAGCTCTCCATACCAAATCAATTCTATCACTCTGTACAGGGCCACTGAGTTGACTTGGGAAGCCAGTGCTAAAATTGGTCTCTTAATGGTACAAAACAGAATGTTAGTATATCTAATGTTCTTCATTTTTAAAAACTTTCTGGGTGAGAAGTTTGCTTCTGAGACTGCAGACTGATATTCAGCCATACAACTGTAGATATGCTTGACTAGTGAGAAAAGCGTGATTTTTTCAATGTTGTCATTTGAATAAATATTGATGTGTATATTTTTCATTCCGCCTGAATTGTTAACAAATTATGTATATTTGTTTTGTATCCATCAATGTATTGATACAGATTGAATGTAAGATGCAGTGCCTCATTAAACTTATTACAATGTGCCTCCAGAGTAATGACATTTTTATAATGCCAAGGGGGAAGTTTAAATCTGGAGGAATGGTTGCTATGCTATGAAAGGTACAGAGACATCATACATATTAGAAATATTTTTGGAACTACATGGTTTGGAGATTTAAGATTTACTCCTTGCATATTGCCTGCAAATAATGGTATTTAAAGACTGTTCCTTTTGTAGCTTTGGAAAATGTAGGAGAAGAAATACAACATCACTACCATCTTATGAATGTTCTAATATACTGGGGTAGAGCCTCTGTTTACTTGTTACAGAATTCAATTGTGCAAGTTCCTGATCCAACTGTTTTCCCCCCCTTTAAGTGAAAAGAATCTGTGACCAGAAGGAATTGGGACAGTCCTGGACATTATAAAATTTGACACCATTTCTTATTGTCTGAATATAACACAGATGTTTTCCTCATTTTTTTAAAAAAGTCTAATTTGCTGGTACAACAATCATGCTTTGATGTTCTAACAACTGTTTATACTTCAGAGATCATTAATGTTTATTGGCCCTGATGTGGATGGCCTAGGGTAGCCTGATCTTATCAGATCTTGGAAGCTAAACAGGGTTGGCTCTGGTTATTACTTGGATGGGATACCACTAAGGAAGCCCAGGATTCATATGCAATGGCAAAGGCAAACCACCTCTGTTTGTCTCTTGCCTTGAAAACCCTACGGGATTGCCATAAATTGGCTGTGACTCAACAGCTTGCTACTACCACTGTTTATTCAGTTATCATTCATGATGCCTTTTCTCATTCTCAGTAATTTAGTTTATCTTGCCATCAAATAATGGGACTACATAGTGATCAATATCAGGTTTTTAATGCACCCAGTGAAATACATTTTTACCTGAAAACTTGATTAGGTGACTTCTTAAAATATGTTGCCTAAGAAATAACTAAGGATGGGCAGGCTGCCCATGGGTGAAGTCCCACTGCCTGAGGCCACTTCCAATCCCTCCTCCCCAAGTTAGGACTACACAGGGTGGCATTTAGATTAATCTCCCCCCCCCCATGAGAGAATCTCTTAAAATGTAAAGTTAAGTCACAGATAAAACTTCTTAAAGGTCAAACAAATGTTGATACATGTTACAGAGTATGGGCTCTCTTTATTACCTGTGCCTGTAAGGACATAGCACATTTTTTCATATCAATCTTTTTGGAAGAACATCATGCTGGCCTAATTAATTATGTCCTTAGTTAGATTTCATGATCACCTATAAAGTCACTGAGTATTGGTGTAAGGAGCAAATAAATGGAGCAAATAAATTATCCTGTCTTTGAAAGTGCAACACTTTCTCATACCTCTCTCTCTGTCTTTTTAAATTGTGTTATTAGTGTGGATGTATAGTATGATTTTATTGAGCAAACTTCAGAGGACAGCGGAAGACAGGAAGGCCTGGCGCGATGCGGTCCATGGGGTTGCGAAGAGTCGGATTCGACTGTGCGACTGAACAACAACAAATAGTATGATTTAATATATATATTTATTGTTGGTTATTTCTTGATTTTTAGGGACATTGAAATTTTCCCTGCATCTATATTTGATCATGTGTAGCCCTATAAATATTGTAAGATGTCTTAGCAAAATCTTGTTGCAACTTCCTCTAGAAATCAGCATTTGATCATTTTTGTTAGTATATTCCTGACATGTTTTACTTATTTTCAGTGCTGAAAAGTTGAAATACAAATATTATTAACTTAAAAAAAACAGCTGAAAACCTTTAGGAAATATCTGAATGGGTGATATGGGGGTATATTGGAAAATACCACTCTGACAAACCACATGCACTCCTACTCTGTACTCACAAAATAAAGTGCAGCTCTTTGGTTCAGTTCAGACACCACCTGAAACTAATGGTCTATTTTATGTATAATTAGTTTGTGATACTGCGATTTGGCACATAGATGATCATTTGAATTATGGTTTTCCTTGACAAAAGTGAGTTTCATCTCTTTCATTCTGACCAGATGTCTCTGTAGCTGGGTTGAGAAGGACAAAGAAGAAAA
Source organism: Gekko japonicus (assembly GCF_001447785.1). Taxonomy (NCBI): domain Eukaryota; kingdom Metazoa; phylum Chordata; class Lepidosauria; order Squamata; family Gekkonidae; genus Gekko; species Gekko japonicus. The sequence continues at coordinate 225,478 of NW_015169240.1, read as the reverse complement.
AAGGGGAAAAAACTGAACCTAAACCTAGAATTCAGAACCTAAAAAGGTTAGTCAAGAGTAGAAAAGGGCCAACTCTATAACTCTAATTATAAAACATACAAAAATATATATGTATTTATTCACCATAAATTAAAATAACAAACAAGGGCCCATTCAAACCTCATATACAAATACAAAAACATAAACATACAAGGGCTAATAAGACAGACCTAATGCGTTTCGGCCTTTACAGGCCTTCCTCAGAGGTCTAATACAGATAGAACATATTGGCTGATATGCAAAAATACATACAATCCTACATATGCAAAATATGGAATAAAGACCAGAAACCAATTGCTGTGAAAATAAAAGAAATAGAAGATTAGACACATATACTACTAATAAATACATTGTAAATATATTGTAAATACATTACCATACAAAAAAAAACATTGACTTACTTCCAAGGTTTAACCACTGGGCAAGGAAAAGAAAGACAAAAATACAAATGAAGCCTCCAGTGTAATCACATGTCCAGTGGTACTTCTCTAGAAACAATAAAAGTGTATGTCAATGCATTAAACACCTACTAACTGAAAATAAAGAAAAATGATGAAATATGAATGCTGAATGAAAATAGTCACCTCTGGTCAACTGTATATTCTTCTGAGATTGTACAGTCAAATGTTCCCAATCAAATGTTCCTTAGGTTAAAAGCAGTGTTGATCCAAAAGCTGTTGGGCCTATATAGTAGATTCAGGATTATACAATCCTTAAAGGATGATGTAATCCTTACAGGTGCCTGCAACTAGCCATGTGATTACACATTCACATAGAGCATGACACATTAAAAACCATTTAAAGAAACATTACAAATACCAAACTAGGTGTTAAATCACACATGAAGATACTACTTACAACAAATTATATTACACACCAATCTACTTGTTCATTCAAACCATAAGGTGTTGTAGTATTGAGGGCATGAATCCAAAACAGTTCCCTTGCTTCCAGATGCTGCAGATGGTTCCCAGGTCGTACATACTCTAGGGCAAAAAAGGAGAAATCCTTATCCGAATGTCCTGCCAAAGCAAAATGATCGGTCAGGGGCGAATTACAGTAGTCTAACCTGGAGATGACCATTGCATGTATTACCATGGCTAGGTCAGAGCAAGACAGGTAGGGAGCCTAACTTGGTGGAGTTGAAAAAACACCTGGCTGGCATCCTTTGCAACCTGAGCCTCCATAGAGAAGAGTCCAAGGTCACGGCCAACCTTCTGATGGTCTGTGCTGGTGACAGAGACACACCCTCAAGAGTTGGGAGCTGGCAACCCAAACGAGGCTGTTCCTCACTCAACCATAGAACCTCCATCTTTTCTGTTAGAAGAAGAAGAAGAAGAGATTGGATTTATACCCCGCCCTTCACTTGGAGTCTCAGAGCGGCTTACAAACTCCTCTCCCTTCCCCTCCCCACAACAGACACCCTGTGAGGTGGATGGGGCTGAGAGAGCTCTGACACAAACTGCTCTTTTTCAAGGACAGCTGTGCCAGAGCTTGTGACTGACCCAAGGTCACATCAGCAGGTGCAAGTGGAGGAGTGGGGAATCAAACCCGGTTCTCCCAGATTAGAGTCCGCGCACTTAACCACTACACCAAACTGGCTCTCAAATAATTTAGTGACAGTGTTATCCAAATGAGGACCGAATCAGGTTAATATGGATGATGACAACGATCACTGCTAAGGCTAATCATGAAATGTGGCAAGGATACATGGATTTTGTAATTCTGACTTTAATTGGAATTACTAATCAGTTTTCTTCTTGTCCCCTTGAATGGTTCTGTGTTTTGTCATGTTTCTAATAAAGAAAGGCCATGGGAATCATTGTGCTCAGTGCAGTCTTTCAGTACAAAGAAATCTAGTTGTACATAATGGCCATTGAACTCAATAGTTTTGTCCCATTGATTTCAGTGTGACTAAGTGATGTGTTTTTTGGACTGAGGCAATGAATATACCTCTGTACCAGATCTTGAACAGATGTCATCACATTTCCGTTAGCTTGATTGCATAGTTCTTCAGAGAATACGTTCCATACAATCTAACTTTTGTAGTAATTCCCAGTGACCTATTTGTGATTTTGAGTAGAGATGTCCAAGGATTTGGATTTAACATCAGAAAATGGTGTTAATTACCAGGACTGCTCCAGGGACCAATGGTTCTCAGTTTTAAAAACTGTGGAATCAAAACCTTTATAAAAAAAGAACAATATACACTGTTTTTATCTGGTTTTTCCACTGAGTAGGTTGTGGAATGATATAGTATAGCCTGATCTTGTCAAATCTTAGAAGCTAAGCAGGTAAGTACTTGGATGGGACACCACCAAGGAACAACATATCATTAGTGTTGTTTAACTGAATCAGAGAAGCATAGCAAGGGGCATCTTTTAAAGTTTTTTAGCTAAACCAAGAAGAAGTTGGAAATTACTCCCTTGTCTGAGATAAACAGCTTTCTTTGCTAGCAACAGACTCATTAAAAGAATGCTAAAGGGAAGAAATATTGCTATAATAATTATTTTATGTTTGAGTGTTTTTGTCTTCATTCCTAGCAGAATTTACAGATTATATATGCTAAGCATTGTGCATGTTGTTATTATTTTTAGCTGCCATACTCAAAAGTGGGCTGAATGACCTATTCTTGCTGTTTAAATGTATCAATACAATTAAAAGAAATATGCATTACTGTCGAAAGAGCTCATTTAATATGTTATAAAGGCTGGTTGAAATACTGCTAATATACACTCATCATTTGCCACTGATGATAGCTTCTTCCCATAATTTTCATTGTGATATATAAGACTGAAGAACACTTTAATTTTGTCTTCTGAAATCCACCCTGAACATTTCCTGGAAGCAGTGCAAAATGCATTTCTTAGGGCAGGCTTTTAATAGTTGAATAGTTATGGAAGAATGATAACATATTGTTTGATTAGTTGATAATTTTGGCTCGGATTTCTCACACTAGACCTGAGATGTTCAGCTTTCAGAGTGTTCTAGTAACCAAGACTCCTGAGATACTTCCGTATCAGATTTCAGCTATCTGGTGTCAAAGCTTGCTCTGTGTTGGAGTGCTGACTACTAAAGTGAACCACACATCATGATCTAGGTCTCAAATGAAGAACAAAAAAGATCCAGTTTCCATATTTTTATAGAAACTGTGGTGTACTCCCAAATGTAATTTCCTCTGTTGCAGAAGTGTCTTTCACAGCAATCTGAAACAGGCCAACTCAAAATCTACTCAGGTCTATTCAGTAGGCCTTATTCTCAGAAATATGTTCCCAGGATAGTACTGATATAGCACCATCCAAAGCAGTTACTACCCTACTCAGCTCACTGACTTCAGTGAACTTAGAATGCTGTAACTGTGCTTAGAATTGCACTGTTAAATTATTTTAATACTAGGAATAAGGCCTGTTGTGAAAATAAATACAGCGAGCTCTAGAAGGAGGCTCTGGACAGGTGCCCTGGTCTTGGGCACTCAATGTCAATTTGCTGTGGTGACCAGCAGGTTATAATGACACAGAGCTTACCGTTTTCTCCAGGGGAACTGATCTCTGCCATCTGAAGAACAGTTGTAATTCTGAGTGATCTCCAGCCCCCCCCCCCGGAGATTGGCAACAATTGTTCCCCAGGAGGAAATGGCTGGTTTGGAGGGTAGAGTCTATGGCATTGTACTTGTCTTGGAGGTAGCAACCCTATCTCCTTCCCAGCCAACCATCAACATTCTGCTATCTACCCCTCTGACTTCAGCTTTCTGTCTCCCCCACACACCTGGAGCCTCTACCTAAGACAAATACAGTTGTTCTCTTCCTCAGTGGGGACCCAACCAGGAGGGGAAGCAACCTCACCCTGCAAAGCAACCATTTTCTCCAGGGGAACTGATCTCTGCTGTCTGGAGAGCAGTTTTAATTCTGAGTTATTTCCATTCCTCACCTGGAGAATGCAGCAATGGTTGCCCAGGAGGAAATGGCTGGATTTGAGGGCGGAGTCTATGGCATTGTACCTGTCTAAGGTCCCACTCCTCCTCAAACCCCACCCTCTCCAGGCTCCACCCCTCAAATCTCCAGGAATTTTCCAACCTGGAGGTGGCAACCCTATTTCCTTCTCAGCCAACCATCAACATTCTGCTATCTACCCCTCTGACTTCAGCTTTCTGTCTCCCCCACACACCTGGAGCCTCTACCTAAGACAAATACAGTTGTTCTCTTCCTCAGTGGGGACCCAACCAGGAGGGGAAGCAACCTCACCCTGCAAAGCAACCATTTTCTCCAGGGGAACTGATCTCTGCTGTCTGGAGAGCAGTTTTAATTCTGAGTTATTTCCATTCCTCACCTGGAGAATGCAGCAATGGTTGCCCAGGAGGAAATGGCTGGATTTGAGGGCGGAGTCTATGGCATTGTACCTGTCTAAGGTCCCACTCCTCCTCAAACCCCACCCTCTCCAGGCTCCACCCCTCAAATCTCCAGGAATTTTCCAACCTGGAGGTGGCAACCCTATTTCCTTCTCAGCCAACCATCAACCTACCATTATCTGCCCCTGATCTCTACCATCTGGAAAGCAGTTTTAATTCGGAGTGATCTCCAGTTCTCACCTGGAGATTGGCAGCGATGGTTCCCCAGGTGGAAAAGTACGGTCTTCTTCTGCAGTGGAGACCAAAGCAGCTTACATCATTCTCCTCTCCCCCTTTTGATCTGCACAATAACCCTGTGAGGTAGGCTAGGCTGAAAGTCTGTGACTGGTCTGAAATTACCCACTCAACATTTACAGCAAGAACCTGAGTCTAGCAGACCCTCCTCTGAAGCTAAGTGCTACGTCTAGGGTAGCCAACCTCCAGGTGGAGCCTAAAGATCTCTGGTTATTTATTTATTTATTCAAATCTGTACCCTGCCCTCCCAGCCAGGGTCACCTCAGGGCGGCTTACATGAAATCAGCAGAAACATTAAATAGTACAATAAAACATTTAAAACAATATTAAAAAATTACAATTCCATAATAATTGCTAGTGTGCTGTTATAGAATTCATGATGGCTACCATTGGCTCTCTTTCTTCCCATGGCTGGCTCTTAGGACTTCTGTAGATGTCTTTCAGGTGCCTTTCTCATGGTTGGAACAGGCTGTTTATATAAATTCCAGGGCAGCAGGACTTCTTATCCAATTGTTAAAACCACTCAACATTTACAGCAAGAACCTGAGTCTAGCAGACCCTCCTCTGAAGCTAAGTGCTACGTCTAGGGTAGCCAACCTCCAGGTGGAGCCTAAAGATCTCTGGTTATTTATTTATTTATTCAAATCTGTACCCTGCCCTCCCAGCCAGGGTCACCTCAGGGCGGCTTACATGAAATCAGCAGAAACATTAAATAGTACAATAAAACATTTAAAACAATATTAAAAAATTACAATTCCATAATAATTGCTAGTGTGCTGTTATAGAATTCATGATGGCTACCATTGGCTCTCTTTCTTCCCATGGCTGGCTCTTAGGACTTCTGTAGATGTCTTTCAGGTGCCTTTCTCATGGTTGGAACAGGCTGTTTATATAAATTCCAGGGCAGCAGGACTTCTTATCCAATTGTTAAAAGGTGGTGGCAGCTCCAAAGGTCTGGCGGAAGAGCTCCGTTTTACAGGCCCTGCAGAACTGTAATAGGTTCCACAGGGCCCTGATCTCCTCTGGGAGCTCATTCCACCAGGATGGAGCCACCACCAAGAAAGCCTGGTTGACACCAGCCTGGCCTCCTTAAGACTCGGGAGGGCCAGTTGGTTCTGGGCCCCTGAACGCAGTGTTCTCTGGGGTACATGTGGGGAAAGGCAGTCTCTTAGGTATGTAGGTCCCTGACCATAAAGGGCTTTAAAGGTAAGAACCAGCACCTTGAAATGAATTTGGTATGCTATCAGCAGCCAGTGCAATGCCTTAAGCACAGGCTGGATGTGCTCCCGGTTTGGGAGTCCCATCAACAGCCTGGACACAGCATTTTGCACCAGCTGCAGCTTCTGGATTTGAGACAACAGAACTCCAGACAACAGATCTCTCTCTCCCCCAGAGAAAATAAGTGTTTTGGAGGGTGGGCTCTATAACATTCTATTCAGCTGAGGCCTCTCCCCTCCCCAAACTCTGCCTTCCTTAGATTCCACCACAGAATATCCAGGAATTTCTCAACCTGGAGCTGACAACCCTAGTCAGTACTGGCCCCAATGAGTTCTCCACAAAGGCCTGGAAAAGGCTTTATTCCTTTGCATTTTTACTGAGAGACCCGATCTTGGTTGCCTAGCAGCAGCCACTGAGGGAAAAGTTAGTCCCAAAGGAGCCAAGCAGGAGAAGTGTCTTTGTACAGGGTTTAGCCCACCCAGGCCAGGCCAGGGATGGGAGGGAATCCTGTACTTTTTCAGTACATTAAACAACAAACCACGATATGGTCTATACGCTCTCTGGTTTCAGAACAATTTGCCACCAGAACCTCTCTTCCAAGAGACAGCATTTCCAGGTGCAATAAACAGACAATGACAAGAAGGGAGAGTTAAGAGCAGAGCAAGAGCAAGAAGCTCATTCCCATAGGAATCAAAACAATTATACCCCAGTTCCATTCATGATCAACTGTGGCCATCAGCCAATCACGAGCGGACAGGGGATGTGCCCAATTGTTGGTTGTCATAGCTGCATGTGGGGATAGGCTAGAAGCGTGACATGCTCCATGAGCACCAGAGCCAAGAGCCATCAGGTCTGGCTCTTTCACTTAGAGGTGTTAAAGAATGTGTGGTTATATGGCATGGCTATTAAGGTAGTTCAGGCCATTTGGTCTGCCCTGGACCATTTGGCCTGCAACAGGAAACAGAGACACAGAATGTCATCACAGGAGAAGGCATGAGAATTTAGAAAGCAATATTTCTATACAGTCTTCATCAGGAGAGACAGCTGTTTTGTGAGGGAAGAGTGTCCAGGCTGGCAGTGAGCGGGGAGAAGAGCAGCCCCGTAGCTAGGGAATTCTTTAGGAGGGGGCCTTGGGGGGCCCCGCCAGCTAATTAAATGGAAGTACAGTGCAGGTGGTAAGTTGGAGCACTTTGGGGGCAGCCCTGGAGGGAGGGGGCCCAGAAGAAACACAAGGGGGGCAGGCCCCATGGGCCCCATGTTAGCTACGGGCCTGGAGAAGAGCAGACCCAGCACGCGAGTAATCTTGATGGACAGTTGATGGGCCAGTGGCTGATGGAGCACACTGCACAGCCAGTGGGAGAGCTGGAAATGGTCAATATGTAAGGGAATTATATATATAGGATTAGTAAATAGTCAACAAGACCTAAACACTTTTTGTTTTGGCTATCAGTGAAACAGATTCTTCATAAAATTCAAATGTCTGGATTGAATTCCCAGGGCAGTTTCAAAGGAAATGCCACAAAGGGAAGGCTAACTTCCCTTCATGCCATAGTCCTGATTAGAATCAGGCCCCCATGTGTCTGATAATTGTATTAAAAATCTGGGAACTCTGTTTATAGAATTCCTAGGGCCTTGTATGATTTGGCAGGCATTATCATTAAGGACTGTGAAAGTGCCACTTCATGTGTTCAACATTTATATAATTTGTATAATTATTTGTATAAATATTGAGAGATGTAAAAGTGATTGCACCGCTTGGAAACAGTGATCATAATGTTGTTGAGTTCATCATTTGTACAAATAGAGAATTGGCCAAAAAGACTCACACAACCATTTTTAACTTTAAAAGGGGTAATTTCTCTGATATGAGGGGACACGTGGGGAGGAAACTGAAAGGAAAAGTAGAAAGGGTCAAAACAATTGGGGAAGCTTGGGATCTATTTAAAACTACGATCCTAGAAGCTCAAAAAATATATATTCCGCAGGTTAGGAAAGGCACAAACAGGTATAGGAAAAAGCCTGCATGGTTAACAAACAGAGTAATGGAGGCTGTAAAAAGTAAAAAGAATTCCTTTAAGCAGTGGAAAGCTAGTCACAGTGAGGCTGATAAAACGGAACACAGGCTATGGCAAATAAAATGCAAGTCTGAGGTCAGGCAGGCAAAAAGGGAATATGAGGAGCATATAGCAAAAAACGTAAAAACCAACAATAAAACTTTCTTCAAATACATTAGAAACAGGAAACCAGCCAGGGAGGCAGTGGGGCCCTTGGACGACCAAGGGGTAAAAGGAGTATTGAAGGATGATAGGGAAATGGCTGAGAAGCTAAATGCATTTTTTGCCTCCGTCTTCACTGTGGAAGATGAGAAGTGCTTGCCCACTCCAGAACCACTGATTTCAGGAGGGGTGTTGGAAGACCTGAGTCAGATTGAGGTGACGAGAGAGGAGGTCCTAAAACTGATAGACAACTTAAAAACTGATAAATCACCCGGCCCAGATGGCATACATCCGAGAGTTCTGAAAGAACTCAAATGTGAACTTGTGGATCTCCTGACAAAAATATGTAATCTTTCCTTAAAATCTGCCTCCATTCCTGAGGACTGGAAGGTAGCAAATGTCACTCCCATCTTTAAAAAGGGTTCCAGAGGAGATCCGGGAAATTACAGGCCAGTCAGTCTGATGTCGATACCGGGTAAATTGCTGGGAATTTTTAGGAAAGGTATTGAAAACAGATCAGTCAATATCATAATGCCCCTATATAAATCAATGGTGCAACCTCATTTGGAATACTGTGTGCAATTCTGGTCACCACACCTTAAAAAGGATATTATAACTTTGGAAAAAGTGCAGAAAAGGGCAACTCGAATGATAAAAGGGTTGGAACACTTTCCCTATGAGGAAAGGTTAAAGCGCTTAGGGCTCTTTAGCTTGGAGAAACGACGACTGAGGGGTGACATGATTGAGGTTTATAAGATTATGCATGGGAAAGAGCAGGTAGAGAAAGAGGTACTTTTCTCCCTTTCTCACAATACAAGAACTCGTGGGTACTCCATGAAACTGCAGAGCGGTCGGGTTAGAACGGATAAAAGGAAGTACTTCTTCACCCAAAGAGTGATTAACACATGGAATTCACTGCCACAGGAAGTGGTGGCGGCTACAAGCATGGACGGCTTCAAAAGGGAATTAGATAAGCATATGGAGCAGAGGTCCATCAGTGGCTATTAGCCACAAGGTATAGATAGAGGCTCTGGGGAAGTGATGGCCACTGTGTGTCAGAGTGTTGGACTGGATGGGCCTTTGGCCTGATCCAACCTTGGCGTCTCTTATGTTCTTATGTACTAAAATAAGGTATTTCAGGCTTAGCTCTTGACACAGAGATTAGATTGTGGGGGGGGGCAATATGTGAGTAATGATCAAATTATGGGCTATTAATGAAATCCCATTCAATTCTTCCTCTCAATGTTTGCACCTCTTGCTGGTCCTATGACCAGATTCTGTTCCTAAAAGGTGCTGAACAAGTCACTCGTAGTATTGTGTGCCAGGTTTATGAAGGCAAATGACTAACAGACTGTGATTGTGACTGTTATGCCCTTTTACATTCAGACAAAACTGTCCCTGGGCAGACAAAAACCTTTGATTTTTTTTAACTGGCACAAAAGAGAGAACAGACTTTACAATCATGGGGCATTTTTTTCCCATTTATGTTACTACTTCCGTTGTGGAACTAAATACAACGAACTCTAGAAAGAGGCTCTGTGCGAGTACCTCGGCCTTGAGGACTCAGCGACAATCTCCTGTGGCCACCTCAGCAGGGTATAATGATACAGAGTACACCATTGTCTCCATCTTTGCCACATGAAGAGCAGTTGTAATTCTGAGTGATCTCCACTTCTCACGTGGTGATTGGGAAGAGTGGTTGCCCAGGGGGAAATGGCTGCTTTGGAGGGTGGACAGTATGGCATTGTGCCTGTCTGAGGTCCCACCCCTCCTCAAACCCCACCGTCTCCAGGCGCAAGCCCTCAAATTCACAGGAATGTCCCAACCTGGAGCTGGCAACCCTATCTTCTTCCCTCCCAACCATCAACCTGCCGTTATCTTTCCCCTTGACCCCAGCTTTCCATTTTCTCCCCCCTCACTTCTGGAGAGCAGTTGACATTGTGGCAGCTTATCCTGTGCGAGAAGTGTCCAGGCTTTTTTTAAATTTCACTCTGGTCCCAGTTTTCTGCCATCTCGCTCTGCTCCCCCCTTTCTCCCAGTTGGGCTCCTTACCCTCCACCTGCCAGAGCATCCATTCCGTCTGTCAGCTTCCACCATACTGAGGCTGACACAGTGGCTACCGGTTCTGTGGGCAGGACTCAGGGGACGCAGCCAGCCAACGCAGTCAGGGGATTGGCAGACTGTCAGAGTGGCAGCTGATGGGGTCAAAGGCTGTGGGAGCGTGTGGAATGTTGAGGCAAGAGGGACATGAAAACTCTTTTATATATAAGGAGAGATAAACACCAACTACTTCCCCAGTCTTCTTCTCTTTTGTTCTCACTATGCTTGTGAGATGGAGAAATACTCCCCCCCCCAGTGGGTATCTAACGGGAATGTCCTTATATTTATTTATTTATATTTTCAATTTATATACCACCCTTGACCCCGAAGGGTCTCAGAGTGGTTTACAGAGAATATACTAATTGTTCCTAATCTAGGGCCACAATTCATATGGGAAGGGGCTGCCTACCGGCACCCAGTGGCGCGTTCTGTTGTTGTTTCCGGGCGGGCTTCTGGTGTTGCTTCTGGCGCCTCGGATGGGCTGACGGCATCCTTCATGAAATGGGAATCAATTGAGAAATAAGGTGGATGGTACAGTACAGCAGAGATGTGCAATGGATTATTCCCTTAAACAAACACCTGTTTGCCATTGAAACATCTGTATCTATCTGTCTCCAACTGGTGACCAAGTAACATTTGTATAAGCAACATCTTCTGACCTGGGACCGTCTTCTGCCACCCCCTGAAATTCCTGAAGGGAATTTTCAGGCATTTGCTTCCTGTTTTCTCTCACTATTTGCAATATTCACAATACACAGAGACCAACTTGGCCCAAGCATTTGTTCTGTGGCAGGTCTGTCCCATACCCCTAGCATAGTATCCAACACAAATAGTGTTCAGTCATTCTGATGGCCATTTGAGTTGGACTGCACTAGCCATCGCTTGCTCATTCTAGTGCTGGAACTCAACAATGTACACTGCTCATCTTGGAGCCAGGATTATTTATAGCAGTTAATGAGTAATTTTCCACTTCGCTGGAAAGCTAGTGTTATGTAGTAGACTTCTGACAGCTATGGCTCAGACTCAGTTTGATGGGGGAAAGTATTTGACTGTTAAGTACAGGAGAGTGGGGAAAGAGGCAGGTAGGCAATCAGCTGACTGAAGATATCCTAACAGGGCTTCTTAGACAGGCACATACACATAAACATGGTGGAGAGGCAGGGACCATGAAAGGCTCTTGAACAGAGGGAGGAGGGCCAAATGGTTCTAAAACTGCAGCAAGATGAAGCCCTGTAATTTGAGACTTTCTTTCTTCCTATTGTTGATTGGATGGTCCATTTACTCTATTCTCCAAGTGCTAGTCTCATGGACTACACTATTAGATACATCTAAAGAACTGATGAAGGGAGCTTTCACTCTTGAAAACTTATGCCCTGAAACTTTTGTTGGTCTCTAAGGTGCTACTGGACTTGATTCTTTTATGGTTTTATTGGCGGGGGGACAATGTCCAGTCATAATCAAGCCCCTTAAATGAAAAGCATACTTCTGAGCCTGCCTTTGGTGACCACCACCCAGTAGTTGGACACTAAAAGTTACATATGTGACAAAGCTAGGTATGTGACCAAGGGTAACAAACAAACAAAAATAAACAAGGGTAATAACAAACAAACAACAACAGTGTTTGTTCAGATGGAATCAAACAACCCAAGCATTGTGCAAGCATGGATATGCACAGAATGACTTGCAAATCAACAGACACTTCTGGTGAAATCAATGGAACTTCCTTCTTAGGCAAAATGCTTAGAGGCAGAAATGGCTAATGCCTGGGCGAGGCACTACATTATCATTGAAAGTGCTCTTAAATATTAGTGCCCTAGTATGATTTGATTTGCAGAATTAAAGAGTTCTGAAGTCCAGTCTTCTTTATGGTTTCCATATCTTTTTGAGCATGAACATTACAGAGACGAGACTATTATAAGCATATTTAAGCATATCCCAGTCTTTTACCTTCGTCAGAAGTTTTGATTCATTTGGAGCCAGGACAAATAATTTTTACAGTGGAGCATAGAATGTCAGACAGGGATATTGCAAAGCTGAACTCTGGTCCTCTGCAAGATTTTCCTACTAGATGAAACTGCCAGTTTCTAATTTACTGGATTTCAAAGGAAACATCCTCACTTCCCTGAAGTGCTCTTAATTTCTGGAGTTCTTTGCAGATCAGACTGCCTTGAAGCAATAGTTTGGTACTCCATTTTGCTACTAGATTCAAGAAGTAGTGAAAGACGTATACTAGCAAACATTCCTTGTTTTCTCTCTCCATATATTTGTTTATACCTTTTAGTCAGTGGTTTCAGATCCCTGTTATTTTTAATATTGGTTTTCTAAATTTATGTATGTTGTGTGAATACATTTCTTGGGGAAGAAGGGAAGTTGATACAGCAGGGATGAGAAATTCAAAATCATTCTTAATCTTAGGAGATGAGATACAAGCTAAGTAGTTAATGCTCTGTACAACACAAACCCTCCTGTAGCTTGCTTTATGTTAGTCATGACAAAGGAATTATAAATATTCCAGGTACAGAATCTATATCTATATAGATTGTGTGTGTGAATAATTTGATAATATATTTAGCTTTTTTTTAAACTGAAAAGCTGTTTATGGGTCCTCATCTTTTCTGCAGCATAGGACACAAACCATAGCTACTGAAGGGGATGAAGCTACAGTCATCATTCTCTCCTTCCTGAATTTTCTTCCCCCAATACACCACATCAGCATTGAATAAATTGAAGACAACCATCCCATCCATTATTCTCCATACCATCACTTGTAGATAGGGATTACAGGTAGTGGCCCAGAATCCCCAGGAGCAGGGCAGGGGTGAAAATGACATCAGGCTATATGCTGATGTCAAATTTAGGCAAAAGCCCAGATGACATCAGTGCATCACTGACTATAGAAACTCTATAGTATTATTGTAGAATTTCTAGGATGTCAGCTGATGTCTGATGTCACATCCAGGTTTTCCCCCAGATGTGACATAACCCAACATCATTTCTGCCCTCCACTGTTTCTCCCACCAGCCTGAGAGGCAAAGGGGGGGGGGGGCTTGCAAAGCCTATTTGTAGATCATTTTTTGAGGATTTTATTTTACTGTGGGTGGGCTGATTTTTTAACAACAACTACACTTCGACTATGTTTATTTTATTATACGAATCTTACTTGTTCTTCTGCTGTTTTTAATAGACCTATATCTCAATAATTAAGATGAAGTGTTTGAGTGGCAGCCAAATCTATTTTGATCTTTGTTTAAACATTACTCAGCCTGACTTTAAATTCCAGGAGTCACTGTTTTCCTGCCTTCTTTTTTTCTAATTTGCAGTTTAATCCAGGGTTGTTCAGCTCAGATGACTTTGTGGGCTATTTTTATACTTTGCTTGAATCCAGAGTGCCAATTAGGGATGGGCACAGACCAGGGAAATGCTGTTCATGATGGTTAGTGGTTCATGGCCTGCCCAATTCATGAGCCATGAACATTCATGAACTTTTAGACACCAAATGAACTGGTTCATTTTGTGAGGTTTGTGATGTGGTAGAACAGGAACCCCTCCCCCAGCATGCTAGAGACACAGGGGATCTCCAGCTGACTCTCCTCTACTTTCCCGCCAAGTTTTGTGAGGATTGGATTTACGGGGTCTGATTGACAGCCCCCAAAGAAGATGCCCCCAGGAAAGTGCTTTCTGGGGAAATAATGGGCAGCTTTAGGAGGTTCAGAAGTGTATAGAAAGGACCCTATGCAAGCTAGAGACATTAAATTTTCCAGGAATCTCTTGCTCACTCTTCTGTACATGCCCACCAAGTTATATGCAGATTGCACTTCGGGATCTGAGTTATGGCCCACCAAAGAAGGGGGTGGGGCTTGGTCATGTGCCCACCCTTGAGCTCCTCACTCCCGGAGCGCCACTTCAGTGCGCTCCAGGGCCAACCGACCCCTGTTCTTAGTTTTGTATTGTGTGTGTGAGTGCTTGATTTTATGTTTGTATGTGTGATAATCCTTTAGAAAAAGAAATCACTGCTTTTTAAGATCTAGTCTCAGCATCTGTTTCTGGCATTTTGATAAATGGGACTCCAGTATACACAGGTTTGATCCTATATTTAATGCCTATTGCAATTCAATATTCATATTCCCCACATTAATAAATTAAGGCAATTTGGCTAACAGATGGCTTTCTGCAAACTATGCAAAAGTGAGTTTTTCAGGAGGGCTTTTTTACTCAGGTAATAGGGCTGGACTGTAATGCAATCATTCAGAATGATGCTTTGGTAAGGAAGGCCGAGCGCTGAAGAATAGATTCTTTTGAACTATGGTGCTGGATAAGACTCTTGAGAGTCCCTTGGACTGCAAGAAGATCAAATCAGTCAATCCTAAAAGAAATCAACCCTGACTGTTCCCTGGAAGGCCAGATAATGAAACTGAAGCTCAAATACTTTGGCCACCAAATGAGAAGGGAGCACTCATTGGAGAAGACCCTGATGCTGGGAAAGATTGAAGGTCAAAGAAGACAGGGATGGCAAAGGATGAGATGGTTAGACAGTGTCATAGATGCAACGAACATGAAGTTGAGCAAACTTCAGAGGACGGTGGAAGGCCTGGCGTGATCTGGTCCATGGGGTCGTGAAGAGTCGGACTCGACTGTGCGACTGAACAACAACAACAACAACTGCTGAGAACTACTGCATGCTTTTATATTCATAAAAGCAGAGTGTTTTGTGTGTGTTACCATTATCACTAAGGCATATTGAGATCTGTGTAAGCCTGACATGGTTTAACCTAGTTAACAGTGCTATCCTTAGCCCAGTCAATGGGCTTAGAAGGGTGTAACTCTGCTTAGAATGGCATTGTCATTACATAATACTTCTTGTACTCCATTGAACATCTGTTACTAACAATAGAAAATGGGGGGTTTCCATAATGTCATAACTCCCTTTTATTTTTACTATTTGTACTGAAGAACTAGCCTGAAGAAAGCTTTTGCACAACATTTGCCCACTTCATGATATTTAAATTAGCTCAAATAACATTACATATTACATAATTACATATGTAAGTGCCGATATCGAAGCCATTGAAATCAACTTTGGCTCCAAAGCTCGATCCCATGATAATCTCCAGTCTCCTGACATCGACTCCTAAGATGGCCACTATGGCAACCCCTGCTCAGAAGTCTAAGCACCAGCCTTTGACTTTGCCGCTGGCTTTATCCTCTCTGACGGATTGCATTCCGCTTGGTCAACACTCTAAGTCACCATTGTGGAAGTTTTCTCGCCATGGTTCTCCGAGGGCCCTCTTTTTAAAATGCTCCATTTGGATTTCGCGTCTGGGAGTGCCCCCCCCCCATGCTTGCTTACAACAGAGGGGCTTTCTCGCCAAATTTCGGTGTTCTGCTTTCAACTCAACTCACAGTTGTGGAGGTTCCAGACAATCTACACTCAATCCAAATGTTTACCAAATTTCAAAACAATGGGAGGGAGAGACTTCTCCAGCCTTGGTGTGCTATTTACAATATGGCTTTTCCCATTCTGTAATATTCATTGCAACTTCACTAGATTAAGTTGGTCTGTTTTAATGTTAGAATAATGTTAAAATAAAATCCCCTTTTCTTTCAGAGTCTTTCTTCCTCCTTTTTTCCAAGTATTGATCTGTATCTGGATCTTGGTGCATACATAGGCTCAAATCCCAGGTGTATGTGCCCTAAAATACACACGTTTGTTCTGTGCAAGCAGGGGGATGGATGCCTTTGTGCATAACAATGGTTGCAAAGAAATAAATTTTCTTTGCCATTATCACTGCAGCTTCATAGGTCTTTGAGTGTGTCCAAACACTAGAGTTATAACTTAATCACGTTTGCTCAGGATAAATATAATTCCCATCCCCCTCATAGTATAATCCTAACCTTTCAGTGTGAAATATACTGGGTTTGAGACACATAAAGTGATCCGCTCATAGTTTATTAGTGATTTCAGCTTAACTCTAAGACAACTCTAGCAGGGCTGGAGCCCTGCTTATGTGCGTGCAAAACACCCCCACACACACACTCCCTGTGATAGGTTATTTACATTACAACTCCTAATCTATAGGTCCATTCCAGCATCCAGGCTACCCATTGTTCAGGTGACACAAGCTCTGTCAGTTTCCTGGTACTGTCCTGGCTCAATACATAACACAGTGGTAATTTTTTTCTGAGCTCAATGGCTGAGATCCAAGGAACTCCAAAAGAAGTCCTACACACACACACACACACACACACACACACACACACACACACACACAGCTTCTCAAACCCCTCCCCCATATTTTTGCATAACAAAATCTTTTGGAAACTGAGGAGACTTTCTATTTCTGAGTCCTGTGGGTTTGTTGTCAGGTTAGTGCTTTATTATTTTCACTCTAATTTTGATCCATGTTTGCAGCAGACAATTAATAAAATATTTCCTATCTTTCTTTGCTAGGGTTGCCAAATCTCGTTTAGGAAATTTCTGGAGATTTGTGGGACAGTGCCTGGAGCTCAGTGGAGATGTGATGTCTACCCTCTGAAGCTGCCATTTCTTCTTGGGGAACTGATCTCTATAGTCTGGAGATAAGTTGCAATTCCAGGAGAATTATTAAAGTGCTACCTCCCCTGGCGCGGTTTTAACCTGATACGGAGCTCCCGGTCAGCCTGCCCAACGAGAGCTCCAACACTCACCTCCTCAGTCTGGCGTAGGGAGCCTGCCTCTGCCGGTGCTGGCGGGGTAGCTGACGGCTCGGTGGACTCTGCTCCAGCAGCAGTGCAGCAGCCATCTTGGGGCCGAGACTGGAGCGGAGATTTTCCCTCGGCGACGGCACTTATGAGAGCGGCAGCAGCGGAGGTGACCTTGTGGACTACGGTAAGAGGGCCTGGGGAGGGTCTCCCCCTTCCCTGGTACTCCCGTGAGCAGCCGCAGGCCCGGGCTTGGCGAGACAGCAGCGAGTGCCAGGCAGCTGTAATACTAGGAGCAGCTGAATGACAGTGGCCATGGCGGAGATCTCGTGGCAGAGCTGGACTGAGGAAGTGAGGTTCCCCTGTGGAATAATAAGAACTTTCTTGTGGAATTGTGTGAATTGGACAGACCAGGGGTCCCCAGGCGAGCCAGGAGCGGAGTTCAGTGCCGGGGAAAGATCAGAAAGATCCAGGGATTGGAGCTCCCTCTAGTGGCTTGCTTGCAACAGCAAACAGCAGTGAAGAGAGGTGTGGATTTTCTCCCTCTTCTTATAGAGCAGAGCTGGAAAAATCTGAAGCTCCGATATGCAAGCAGCAACTGGAAAGACCCAAAGCTCTGATGTGTAAGCAGCAACTGGAAAGACCCAAAGCTCTGATGTGCTAGTAGCAACTCCTGGATACCAACATGTGGAAGGAGAACTGTGGGACTAGTACAAGTGTAACGGAGATGATTGAAACAGCTGACAGCTGCTATCTGCTGCTGCTACCTTAGAAGTGATGGAGTATTCAGCCCTAACTAAATGGATGTTAGTATTAGTAATTAATTAATCTAATGTGATTTAGGTGTTTGTAGTAATTAATTAATTAATTAATTAATGGTAGTTATTAAGTTAGGTGCTCTTATTGTGGAATTTGAATTGTTGTTAAGGCTGCCTATATTAATTTGTATATAATACAGTGATTGCTTTTATTGACTAAATTTAGTGAGTAGGAAATAAAATAAAATAAAAATAAATAGCATAAAATAAACAAAAATAAATAATATAAAATCTTATTTAAATTGAGGGAAGGGGTGGGTAGCGGCCTTTATTTATTTATTTATTTATTTATTTATTTACTGGGCGATACCTGGCTTCATTGGCAATAATCTGTTAGTTTATTTGTAGTAGGATAGGCTGTATATTGGTAGTAGTACTTGTGTGGTTGTGCACTTTATTGTACCATCTAAATCGAGCACTATATCGAGCGCTTCTATTGCTTTGCCGGTGGTCTGAAGCTTGTGGAGACCACCGAGGGCAGTGATGCGGGCCAGGGAATTCTGGTTCTCCTGGGGAGGGGAAAGTATAGCAGTGGGAGCAGGCGGAGTTTTATGCAAAGAAGAAGAAGAAGAGAAGAGATTAGATTTATACCCTGACCTTCACTACCCAAAGGTGTCTCAGAGTGGCTTACAAACTCCTTTCCCTTCCCCTCCCCACAACAGACACTCTGTGAGGTAGGTGGGGCTGAGAGAACTTTTGACAGAAACTGCTCTTTTTCAAGAACAGCCGTGCCAGAGTTATGGCTTGCCCAAGGTCATCCAGCCAGGTGCAAGTGGAGGAGTGGGGAATCAAACCCGGTTCTCCCAGATTAGAGTCTGCGCACTTAACCACTACACCAAACTGGCTCTCCTAGAGAAATGGGAAAGCTCGGCCCTCATCCAGCCTGCGTCCCATCCTGAGGGATGTTGGCAGTGGGGCTAGGAATTATAACCCCTCTCCGACATTGGTGTTGTGTGACGCCAGGTCCATAAATAATAAGACCATGGTCCTTAGGGACTTTTTTCAACAGCAGAATGTGGACCTGGCGTGCGTGACTGAGACCTGGGTGAGGGAGGGGGAGATAGTGGCTCTCTCCCAACTTGCCCCCCCTGGGTTCTCGGTCCTTCACCAATCTCAGACTAGGGGCCGGGGGGGAGGAGGAGTAGCATTATGCATCCGGGAGGCTTACAGCTTTAGGGTGCTTCTGCCTCCGAGGATCACGGGCATTGAGTGTACTGGCCTGGTCTGGGAGGCCAGGGAGAGTTTGGTGATTTGACTGGTGTACTGGCCGCCTAACGCACCAGCCAATAGCCTGCCATTCCTGATGGAGGCAGTAGCAGGCTGAGCACTGGAACACCCTAGACTGATTGTTCTGGGTGATTTCAATGTCCATGCTGATGACGCGACCGCCACTCAGGCAACAAACCTGGTGTCAACCATGGCGACACTGGGACTCTCCCAACATGTAACAACCCTCACTCACTGGGCAGGGCACATGCTCAATATGATCTTCGCAGCAGGGGTAACAGTGGACCGGGTTACTGCTTCGGCAGTCCTATGGTCGGACCCCCATGCCCTAGGGGCCCACCTGAATGTGCCACCCTGACCCTGTTTAGGCGGCGAGCATATTTTGGCTCGCCTGCGGAGCCAGATGGATCCTTTGTGGCTCCAGATGGCCTTGTGGGATCCGATGCCCCCTGGCGGCTCATTACATGAGCTTGTAGAGGACTGTAATAGCCAGCTTTCCGCTGCCATCGACGAGATCGCTCCACGGTGCCCTCTACACCCCTGCTCTAAGCTGGGTGATGAAGCGGGAGCTCAGACGGCTAGATGGTGTTGAACTCGAGACAAAGCAACAAGAACATCTTATAGGATGTTTATGAAAGCCTATGAGATGGCAGCCAAATCCGCAAAGAAAGTTTTCTACGCAGCGGCAATTGCGTCCGCTAGCTCTCACCCACTTCAATTATTTAGGACGATTCAGTCAATAACAGCTCTGCCACAGGGCAGACCAAATGCTAGTGAATTGGACATTGGCTGTGAGGCTTTTCCGAGCTATTTTGCGGATAAAGTCGTGGTGCTCTGCCGCGACCTCCCCACCACACTTTATACAGTGAGTGAGCTTGAGGCCCATTGCATGTATTCGAATTCGATCCTGGATCACTTCAGTCTTCTCAGTCTGGAGGATGTTGACAGTTTACTCGCAGCTGTGCGCCCAAAGTCTTGCAGTCTTGACCCGTGCCCCTCCTGGCTAATTAAATCTGGCCATGAGGGGTTTTGAGGTGCCCTAAGGGAGATTATCAACAAGTCCCTCTTTAAGGGGCAATTCCCTGGGGCACTCAAGGAAGCGATGGTCCGCCCTCTCTTTAAAAAGTCATCTTTAGACCCGGTGTCATGCCTGCCCCTGCTGATGTCATGCCTGCCTTTGCTGATGCCCCTGAACAGGCTCCTGAGGACAGTACTGCAGAAGAAAGGCAAAGACTGGATCCTGTAGCTGAAAGCTATCTAAGTGGTGAGGAGGATAGAGCCTCCCAGGGAACACCTGCAAGGGATCAGTCTCTGCTGCAGCCCAGTAATTCATCATCAGACTCGCCTCCACCTGTAACCAGGCTCAGGAATGTAAGAAGACAACAGCTGAGAGAGCGAAGGCAGAATGCACGCATGCGTGCCAGAAGATCTCTTAGCCCTGATTACTGACAGGATCCTGTCCTCACTCCTGGCTAGCTAATGAGTTGATTAGCTAGCACTGTATATATGCAAGTCTGTTGCCAGCAGTCATTTGTGCTGGCAAACGTCGTTTGTTCAGGACCTGAATCCTTGCATCTCTGCTCCAGACCTTGTGGAATTCTTCTCGGCTTGATCCTCGGCTTTTGACCTTTGGCTTTGTTGACCCTGCGTTCATCTCTGACTCCTCTGGTATTGTTGTGATTTATGGACTTGAAACTTTGGTATGTCTGACCCTGCTTTTGGACTGTGATTTAAACCTGCTTGAACCTTGCTACCTGATTTGCCCGGCTTGACCTCGGACTGTTCCTGGACTTTTGCTTGCTTGTGTCACGCCCCCTGGTCCTGCCGTGACAGATTGCCAGCACCCACAACGCTCACACATCCCCACCATGGAAGACGGAGCAACCGGAGGTGTGGACCCCATGGAGGAAATGCTAGCACAGGTACAGCACTTAACTCAAGCTGTGATTGCTTTGCAACAACAGGCTGCTACAAATGCTGTTGCTGTAGCAAATGCTGGTACACCTCCCCCACGTTGCCCAATAAATCCTCCTGATCGTTTCGGTGGGAATGTTGATGAGTTCCAGGCATTCCTTGCCCAATGTAATCTGTATATTGAGCTCAGGGCTCGGGACTTTGTTTCTGAGAAGGCTAAAGTTTGTTTCATTTTAAGCCTCCTTAAAGGGCAAGCTGCCAAATGGGCCACGCCCTTGCTGGTGGGGAATTCTCCCTTACTATCTGACTTCCAGGCTTTCAAGGCTCATTTTGCCGCTGCTTATGCCAATCCTGTGAAAGCTGAAACAGCTAACCGCAAAATAAGGGCTCTTACTCAGCATAAAACCTCTGTCGCTCAGTACACCAATGAGTTCCAGCTGCTGGCTCAAGACCTGACATGGAATGAGGCAGCGTTTATTGACCAGTATACTGAAGGGCTGTCTGACGAAATTCTAGATGAACTTGCACGCAGTGAACGCCCTGACACTTTACAAGCCCTCATCCATCTCTGTCTCCGCATTGATGGGAGGTTACAGAGCCGCCGCCAAAACAGAAAAAAGGCTCTCGCCTTCCCCAGCAGAACCCTTCAGACCTTCCACCGGCCTTCCTCCCCCGGCTCCTCTCCACCTCCTGCAGGCACAGAGCCCATGCAACTTGGCACCGCTCGGCCCCGCCTTACTTCTGAGGAGAAGCTGAGACGGCGCACTCAACAGCTGTGTCTGTATTGTGGAGAAGCCGGGCATTTTGCCTCCAGCTGCCCTGCCAAGCAGAAGCGCTCACCACAACCGGCTCCACCGGTAAAAGAGCAGCCCCAAGCCTGACCGGACCCCCCGGTTTGGGGCCTATTCTGGGGTCCTCCAGTACTCCATACTCACCACAGACTCCCTTCCTGGTGCCAGTGCGGTTGCAACTCCCAGACAACCGCTGGCTCTTCATCCACGCCATGTTGGACTCAGGGGCCGCCTGTTGTTTCATGGACATTCTTTTTGCCAAAGAACACGGCGTTCCCCTTCAAGAGAAGGCAACCCCAGCGCTTGTAGAAGCCATTGATGGACGCCTGCTCCGCTCCGGACCCGTCGTCCAAGAAACCCAGCCACTCACCTTGTGGATACAGCAGCACCAGGAACAAATAACTTTCGACTTGGTGAGGATGCCGAGGTTTCCAGTCATCCTGGGTCTCTCCTGGCTGCGCCACAACAACCCTCAGGTAGACTGGGTACATCAGGAGCTCCAGTTCGGCACCAGTCCTGCACCCACGCCTTCCGTGGAAACGATGGTAGACACCCCGTCTTCAGCACCATCGCCAGAACCATCACCAGCTGCTTTGCTGCTGGGCGCTGCGGCTCCCGCTTTACCTGCCACCTATCAGGACTATGCAGACGTCTTTGACGAAAAGGAGGCAGACCAGCTACCCCCGCATCGGCCCTACGACTGTGCCATCAACCTCATCCCCGACGCTCCGTTACCCTCAGGCCGCCTTTACCCAATGGCAGAACCGGAGCTGGCTGCGCTGAGGGACTATTTGGACAAAAATCTGGCCAGAGGGTTTATTCGGCCCTCTACGTCTCCTCTGTCTTCCCCAGTCCTCTTTGTGAAAAAGAAGACAGGAGACCTCAGGCTCTGCAATGACTACAGGGCCCTGAACAAAATCACCATACGGGATAGGTACCCCCTCCCGTTGATCCCTGAGCTCATGGACCGTTTGCGGGGAGCTCAAATCTACACAAAGCTAGACCTGCGTGGCGCCTACAACCTGGTGAGAATCAAGGCAGGAGATGAATGGAAGACCGCCTTTGGTACCCGCTATGGCCAATATGAGCACTTGGTCATGCCCTTTGGCTTGACCAACGCCCCTGCAGTGTTCCAACGCTTTATGAATGACATCTTCCGTGACCTCCTCGACCGCTTCGTGGTAATTTATTTAGATGACATCCTGATCTTTTCCGCCACCGTGCCTCAACACATTGACCACGTAAGGCAAGTGTTGCACCGCCTGCGCACCCATGGACTCTATGCGAAACTAGAAAAATGCGAGTTTCATCGTAAGTCTGTTGAGTTCCTGGGGCATATTATCTCCCCTGAAGGCACGCTGATGGACCCCAAGAAGGTGGAAGCCATTCTCCAATGGCAGCCTCCCAAAAACCGGAAGGATGTTCAACGCCTCCTGGGGTTCTCCAACTACTACCGCCAATTTATAC
>NW_015169240.1:188115-200722 GCF_001447785.1 Gekko japonicus | reverse complement strand
TCTCCGAGTATTTCCCAACTCAGAGCTTGCTACCGTTCATCGGGGGCCGGTCTTGGCTGACAGAGGGATTTTTTGAAATGTTGATCTTTCTCCCGTACTCCTTCCAGGCCTCAGTATGGTAACAGCATGGAAGCAGGAAAATGCAAACCTGGAAAAGCCAGTGCTGAAGGCCAAGATAGAGAAGGGTTGAACAGCTGCCATGCATTTCCTTTTCGAGTTTAGACAGGCGGGAACAAAGGGGAACCAAACACTGCAAGATACCAGCTTGCTGAAAGGGTCACCCAGCGGGCTGGGCTGAGAGGAAACGGGCCCTGAGGCCTCAGACGGGCCTTTCAGTCCTACTCTTTGTCTCTCCCCCAGACTGAGGCAAACTGGGAGATGAAGGCCAACAAGACAGGAGGAGAGTTGATACGGAGAAGAGGGCCACGTGTGGATGGACGGACGGGAGACGATCCAGAAGGCAAGTTCTTCCGCGAAAGCGGGAGGCTTGCAGTGTAAGCAGGGGGTAACTGGCAACTTGAAGCCTGGCGCGACACCAGGGTCTGAAGCTCCCGATTGTCATGCCTGCCCCTGCTGATGTCATGCCTGCCTTTGCTGATGCCCCTGAACAGGCTCCTGAGGACCCTGAACAGGCTCCTGAGGACAGTACTGCAGCAGAAAGGCAAAGACTGGATCCTGTAGCTGAAAGCTATCTAAGTGGTGAGGAGGATAGAGCCTCCCAGGGAACACCTGCAAGGGATCAGTCTCTGCTGCAGCCCAGTAATTCATCATCAGACTCGCCTCCACCTGTAACCAGGCTCAGGAATGTAAGAAGACAACAGCTGAGAGAGCGAAGGCAGAATGCACGCATGCGTGCCAGAAGATCTCTTAGCCCTGATTACTGACAGGATCCTGTCCTCACTCCTGGCTAGCTAATGAGTTGATTAGCTAGCACTGTATATATGCAAGTCTGTTGCCAGCAGTCATTTGTGCTGGCAACGTCGTTTGTTCAGGACCTGAATCCTTGCATCTCTGCTCCAGACCTTGTGGAATTCTTCTCGGCTTGATCCTCGGCTTTTGACCTTTGGCTTTGTTGACCCTGCGTTCATCTCTGACTCCTCTGGTATTGTTGTGATTTATGGACTTGAAACTTTGGTATGTCTGACCCTGCTTTTGGACTGTGATTTAAACCTGCTTGAACCTTGCTACCTGATTTGCCCGGCTTGACCTCGGACTGTTTCTGGACTTTTGCTTGCTTGTGTCACGCCCCCTGGTCCTGCCGTGACACCCGGCCGAATTGGCTAACTATTGGCCAGTCTCCAATTTGCCCTATCTGGGCAAGTTGATCGAGAGGCCGGTAGCGATACAGCTGCAGGGTTTTCTGGATGATGCTTCTGTGTTAGATCCCTTCCAGTCTGGCTTCCATCCGGGTCATGGGATGGAGACGGTGCTGGTCACTCTGACTGACTACCTCCGGGGACATCTGGATCGAGGTGGAATGGCGGTACTATTGTTGTTAGATCTGTCGGCTGTGTTTGACATGGTCGACCACCAGTTACTAGTCCACCGTCTTGCCGACATGGGGATTAGGGGGCTCGCCTTGCAATGGTTTGCTTCCTTTCTTCAAGGTTGGGGACAAAGGGTGGCATTAGGGGAACAGCAGTCCAGGAGGCACCCACTTGAATGTGGTGTGCCTCAGGGGGCTGTGCTGTCCCCGATGTTATTTAACATCTGTATGTGTCCCCTTGCCCTGATTGCCCGGAGGTATGGGCTGGGATGTCACCAGTATGCTGATGACACCCAGCTCTATCTGATGTTAGGTGGCCAGTTGGACTCCAGACCAGATGATCTGGATGGTGCTTTGCAGGCTGTGGCTGGGTGGCTCAGACTGAGTTGGCTGAAGCTGAATCCAGCGAAGACGGAGGTCTTCTGCCTGAGTCGGGGCAGTTCGGGGGTGGGGATCCCACTCCCGACCTTTTGAGAGGGCCTCACTGGTCCCTGCACCAGAGGTTTGGAGTTTGGGTGATCCTGGATCCCTCCCTTACCATGGAGGCCCAGGTAGCTGCCACTGCCAAGTCGGCCTTTTATCATATGAGGCTGATTAGGCAGTTGGTTCCCTTCCTTGACCGTGCTGACCTGGCTACAGTGATCCATGCGATGGTCACCTCGAGACTAGATTACTGTAACACTCTCTACATGGGGCTGCCTTTGTTGCAGATCCAGAAGCTGCAGCTAGTGCAGAATGCTGCGGCCAGGCTGTTGATGGGTCTCCCTAGATGGGAGCACATCCAGCCTGTGCTGAGGACACTGCACTGGCTGCCAACAGCATACCGAATCAGCTTCAAAATGCTGGTTCTTACCTTTAAAGCCCAATATGGCCGGAGTCCAACATACCTACGGGACCGCCTTTCCCCATATATACCCCTGAGAGCACTACGGTCTGGGTCTCAAAATCGGTTGACCCTCCCTGGCCTGAGGGAGGCCAGGCTAGCTGCTACTAGGGCTGAGGCCTTTTCGGTGGCAGCCCCTACCTGGTGGAATGAGCTCCCAGAGGAGATCAGGGCCCTGCGGAACCTCTCACAGTTCTGTAGAGCCTGCAAGGAAGGGCTCTTCTGCCAGGCATACAATTAGGGGCTGCCGCTGCCGCCACCACCTTGGGCACGGTCCATAATGTTAACATCGAGCAGCTGCCTCAAGAATGAACAGAATAACATCTAAACACTTAATGTGAAATAACATCGAAGCACTTTGCTGGAAAGCACTTTATTCATATGATTTTTAACTGCCACCAGTATTCTGATATTTTGTAATGTACTATTTTAAATGCTCTGTTTTAATTCTGTATTATTTATGTTTTCATTCTGTATTGTTGTGTTTGTTGTTGGAAGCTGCCCTGAGCCTGCTTTGCGGGGAGGGCAGGGTATAAATTTGACAATAAATAAATAAATAAATAAAATTGCAGGCCCCACCTGGATGTTGGCAAGCCTATAAGTAGTTTACAGTACAAGATGGATCCTAGCCATTTCTGAAGAATCCATGCCATCAGTTGGTCTAAGGAGGACCGTCCTAGATGAGATGAGCAGACGCTCAAGAAGAAAATTCAGCCTCAAGAGGTTTTCACACTCCTGCATGACAAGATACACCTGCCAAAATCCTGTTTCACAATAAGGCAGACATTGTCTGTCTGTCTCTCTGTCTGTCCATCCCATGTCTGTTCATCCATCCATCCATCCTTTATTCTGCTTTTCCTCCAGGCCATTCAAGAAGCATTATGTCCCTCCCCTCCCCTGGGTTCTATGCATCTGATACTTTAGGGCTAGTGTTGGCATATTACCAATTTAAAGAAATGTAAATGGGAGACATGACTGAAGAAAGCGTATTTTAGAATGCTTTTTTATATGATGAAGAACTTTCTGCTTTGTTTTACATGCACATCTATTGTTGCCCAGCTTTCTTTGACACCCACACAAAGATTTATTTGCTGCTGGAGTCTTAAACCCTTAGCAACTGAAACTAGCAATGATGGCATGGCCTCACTAAAGAGGACAATATTTAGCAAAAGTCACATCTGAAAAAGATAGAGAATTGACTTTTGCTCTCAGTTATAGCTGTGCATCTCTATAAATGTCAATTCTTAAGCTAACAACATCTAAAAATAATCAAAGGGCTACACAGATGCTTTCAATTTACTAATGTTAATCTTGTGAGTCAAGTTTTGCCAGAGCAGTATATTTATTCCTCTCAGCTGGATTTTTGTAAGGTGGTTTTACACAAATTATCCATTTGGATTAATTTAGATTCATCCTTCTATGTAACACAGGTGGAAAGCCTTTCCAGAATAAAGTTGACTCCAGTACTGTTCTCCTCCTGTGGAAGGAACACCTGATTACTAGGGACCAGCTTAAACAATATTTTTTTATCCCCAGATCCAACTCCCTTTTCTTGTGGTCGCACAGGTGTTGGGGACAAAAGGCAGGGATCCTAAACCAAATTGGGCTTCAGCAGGCTTTAAAAATAATGCTTTAAAATTATGCTTCCCTCAGCCACTGCGTGACTCTGGGGAAAGTATTAAAAAAACCCAACTCATTAAAAAACGTATGTTGTTTGCTCCTAAGCAGGAGTGTAAGATTGGAGGTGTAGGCTTTTTTCAGAAGGCAATTCTGCCCTTATAACAAAGCTGTTTTGGCCTCCAACGTTCGATGTGTGCCAACAGTGATTGTCAGCCCGAACTGTTACTCAGCATCTGCCTGCAAATCAAGAGAAGCCCGCATCCCACCCACACTACCACTGCCCCTGGCTTCAGAGGCCTATGGGGGGAGCAGGTGAAGGGTGGCGGCGGCACTGAGCCGGCTGCTGCGGGCCCGTTTTCGCCTCCCCCCCCGGCTTCAGAGGCCTGCAGGGGGAGCAGGTGAAGGGCAGCAGTGCTGAGCCAGCCACTGCGGGCCCATTTTCACCTCTCCCCCCCCAGCTTCAGAGGCCTGCGGGGGGAGCAGGTAAAGGGTGGTGGTGGTGGCGTTGAGCCAGCTGCCGCATGCCCATTTTCGCCTCCCCCCCGGCTTCAGAGGCCTGCAGGGGGAGCAGGTGAAGGGTGGTGACGCTGAGCCAGCCGCTGCAGGCCCATTTTCACCTCTCCCCCCCAGCTTCAGAGGCTTGCGGGGGGAGCAGGTGAAGGGCAGCAGCGCTAAGCCGGCTGCCACGGGCCCATTTTCACCTCTCCCCCCCCTTCATCCTCTCACCCTTCCTACCTTTCTAGGGGCCGTTGTCTTTCTCCACAATGGGCTTTGCTCCCTAGTAAGAAATAATGCAGAGATGGACTGGTGAGTTCATAAAAGCTCATAAAAGGTGGAGTTGGAGAATACAGGGTGCAGCTAGTTTATTGTATTTACTTATCACTTTTCAACTAGATGTATCCAAAGCAGTTTATAAAATGAAAAATAATATATAAAATAACAATACCATATAAATAAGATCAGTCAAAACAACCACAGAACAAATGAAACTGAAACAGCAGATTGAAACAATCACATGGGGCACTATAAACCAGTTCAACAGAGAAAAATAACCCAAACACAAAAGGCCAGTTTGAACTCCAAACAGCCCCGTTGCCAGAGCGATGCGTAGCGTCACATCCTGGTGACGCCGGTGCAACGCGTATCGCTGTCCCCCCCGCGGCAGGGATCCTGTGACGATGCACAGATCCCCCGCCGCGGCTTGGCAGCCCTAGGCCAATGGGATTGGAGGAGGCTGTGGGATATGTAGTTCAGTATGAAGAAAGTGTTTTTGAAACTCTGATTTTGATAAATTCAACCTTTCAAATGTTTCAAAGCCAAGGGGGAGAGAATAGAAAAGCCTCACCCTGTGTGTCCTGTGTGCTGCTGGCATATTTATTCATTTATTTTGAGTGAAGCTGGAGCCACATCATCATTCTCCTCCCTCTCTGAAAAAACTCATCTTTTCAATTAACCCCCTTTCCACCCTTTTTTTGGAAGTTTCTTGTGAGGTAGGTGGGACTTTCTTTGGAAGTTTAAAAAAAAGAACACAGTGTTGAGAAGCTACTCTCTCTCTCTCTCTCTCTCTCTCTCTGTGTGTGTGTGTGAAAGAGAGGGGGGGTGAATATACAGTTATGCTCACCTCGCTAACTGCCTAAAAAAACCCCAAAAGGGAATGTTCAGACTTCCCAAGTGGCTGGAGAGCCCAATGGATTGATCAGACATCTGGAAATGTGGGGTGAAACTGCATACACCAGGACGGACCAGACTTTTCCTGGTTCCAAGTAACTCCAGCTTGAAGACAGGTGAGAATGGGATGCCCATGACTGGGGAATGGAAGACAGAAGTTGCTGTCTGGATGGACATTTTAAATCAGGAAGGGAACAGTGATGACTCCAGATCAAACAGCATATCTGATCACAGCCAAAGTGTCTGTTGAATGATTTGCACACTTCCACTTGTAATGTGCACTGGTAGCTGGGAATTGCTAACCTGTTGTGCTGCTATTTTTATTGCTTTACTCCATTCAAAGCTGCCTTGAGCTTTTTAGATGAAGGATGTAAAGGTAATAAATAAAACATAAATATATCAACCAGATCCATGAGAATTCTTCAACTGATAACACTCACAATTTCTCATTCAGTGTTTCAGCATCATGCCAAGCTGCTGCATGGCACAGGAAAATGCATGTATAGGGAGTAATATGCATGGGACTTTGGCAGATTTAATTTCATGGGACCCTAAAGGCTTTCAGACACCACAGAGTAAGCTACAGTATCCATGCTTTATGATTTTTTCATAGACTGCAACTCACATGTGCCAGAGCAGGAAAGTCATGCTTGGTTAGCATCACACTGTGCACCATCACAGCTAACTATATTTTTTTTAGGTCAAGAAGTAATTCATTTAAGTATATATCAAAGCAGCAATTGTTAAAAGTTAAAAGCTGTGTTTCAATGTTCAGTATCAAGACAATCAGTAAAAATGGAACATATTCCAATAACTATACCACATATGAAAATGTGCTGATACCTATCTTCATAAGGAGATTCCATAACTAAAAAAAAGTGTTGGATAGCTAAACAGTCTTCCAGAATTAGAATGAAATCCACAAATTAAAATGATACACAGACTGCTGATCTCAAGAATTGACCAGTAAATACATTAAGTTTTATAGCAGTAACTCGTGGCCTTTTAAGAGCCATGTGGCAGTGATAAATTTGGCTTCTCCTGTCACTGCAATGCTGAGATGAGAGGGAGTTTAGTTTATTAGTTTTTAGTGCCACTTATCAGGAAAAAAAACATAACCACCTTTAAGTTATTTAGAACATTTCAAGAGATCATCAACAATAAATCAGTTGTCCCAGTGTAATAGCTTGATTAACATATCCAAAAAATGCCACGCGAAATGTAATCTATAAGTAAGTACCAGGAGAGAAGGATAATAAAAGCAGAAAATATTATAACCATTTTTTAAAAGCCTTCCTGAAATGGAAAATTTCGCATTGCGTCCTTAAGAAAAAATGTAGAATTTGGTGTACTTTGAAAAAGAACATTGCAGAGTGATAGCTACCATGGAAAATGGTGATGCTTCACAGATATAGGCTTGGCTCCTCCAAAGCATTTTCACAGATAGAAGGATTTTCTCCTGTAGAGTGTGACTTTCTCCCTTCCTTATTCCCACTGCAGCTCAAAATGGCTTCCCAAAATGTTGTTCCTGTGGAAATCTGGGGCTGCAGCCAGAGTGGGAAGTGAGAAAGTCACATTCTGTGGGTGGAAATCCCCCCCCCCCCAGTGCAGCCTGCCTCATTCTTGATCTTTAAGAGGCAACTGAAGACAGTCTTATTCATTATGGCATTTTATTAATTTCTATTGTTCTGCCTATTGGCAGTTTTAAATTATTGATTTCAGACTCGTGGTACTTATGTATTTTATTGTGTTTTGTTATTGTTTATATTGTAAGCAGTGTTCCCTCTAAGCTGAGTTAGTGTGAGCTAGCTCAAAGTTTTTTAGCCTCCAGCTCACACATCTTTGTCTTAGCTCAGGAAGGAAGGCTCTGGAGCAATCTAGTTTATGCAGTAGCCAAATTGCTCGCTCACAACTTTAATGCCAGTAGCTCACAAAGTAGAATTTTTGTTCACAAGACACCACAGCTTAGAGGGAGCATTGATTGTAAGCCCCCTTGAGTTCATGTAAGATACAAAGGCAGCTAATAAATGTTTTAAATAAGTAAAATAGTCTGTGAAAAAGCTCTGCTGGATCCATGCCATAGAGTTGGATTCTGTACAGTATTTCAGCAGACACAATGACTTTCATGGATAGGAAATATTGCACTCATGAAAATGCTAAGCTGGATCCTACCCATCACTTTTTCAGCTATCTGTGACTTAAGATATCCAATGGTATTTAAAGACACAGTAAGGATAATGGAATTCCTTAGTTTTCTGGGCACAGGCCAGGAAAAACAGATTTTAAAAAGGCGAATAATGCAACCCAAACAGACTTGCAGTATAATCTTATGCAGATGAGGCTTTTGATAAAGTTCCACATAATATTCTTGTTGGCAAATTGGTAAAATGTGGTTTGGATCCTATTACTGTTAGATGGATCTGTAACTGGCTGACAGATCACACCCAAAGAGTGCTTGTGAATGGTTCCTCATCCCCCGGACCCCTGCCACAAGGATCTGTCCTAGGCAGGGGTCATTTCATAGAAAAAGAGGTGCAGGAGCTCATTAGTATAACTCATTAGCATAACTTATTTGCATCTGCCACACCCCCTGACATCACTGGAAGTGTGTCAGAAGGCAACACCCGCCGCTCAGGACTGTTTTGGATTGCTAGCTATTGTGGGGGGGGGGGACGTGCAGATTTTTATTTATTTTATTATTATTTATATTTCTATCCCGCCCTCCCCGTAGGCTCAGGGCGGCTTACAAGTCATATTACCAAGTCATAACATAACATAAAACAAGGAGGGAGAGCTTGTACCTGAATAAAACTTGGTCTTAAAGGTGCCACTGGACTGTTTTGGGCCGGGGGGCCGGGGGGGGGGCTCTGCAGCTTACCTGGCTGCTTCTTGCTCTGACTGAGGGCTGCTGGGAGCAGGAGGTGGGGCTTGTTGCATGTGCCCGCCCCCTGGGCTCTTTACTGCCGGAGCTCCGATCTTGTGCACTCCTGCAGGAAATGACCCCTGGTCCTAGGACCTGTTTTGTTCAACAACTTTATCAATGATTTGGATGAAGGAATAGAGGCAATTGGGAGGGGTAGCAAATATAGTAGAAGACAAAGTCAGGATACAGGATGATCTTGACAGGCTGGAAAACTGGGCTAAAACAAATAAAATGAATTTCAATGGGGATAAATGTAAAGTTCTCTATTTTGGTAGAAAAAATCAAATCCATAATTATAGGATGGGGGAGACTTGTCTTGGCAGTAGTATGTGTGAAAAGGATCTAGTGGTCTTGGTAGACCATACACTGAACATGAGTCAGCAGTGTGATGCGGTTGCTAAAAAGGCAAATGCGATTTTGGGCTATATCAACAGAAGTATATGGTCCAGATCACGCAAAGTGATGGTATCGTTTTACTCTGCTCTGGTTAGACTTCACCTAAAGTATTGTGTTCAGTTTTAGGCACCACAATTTAAGAAGGATATAGACAAACTGGAACATGTACAGAGGGCAATGAAGATGGGGGGGGGCGGGTCTGGAGACCAAGTCCTATGAGAAAAGATTGAAGGAACTGGGCATTTTTTGCCTGGAGAGGAGATGACTGAGAGGTGATATGATAACCATCTTCAGGTACTTGAAGGGCTGTCATATAGAGGATGGTACAGAGTTGTTTTCTGTTGCCCCAGAAGGTTGGACCAGAACCAAAGGGTTGAAATTAAGTCAGAAGAGTTTTTGGCTAAACATTAGGAAGAACTTCCTGACAGAGTGGTTCCTCAGTGGAAGAGACTTCCTTGGAAGGTGGTGGGCTCTCCTTTGGAGATTTTCAAACAGAGGCTAGATGGCCATCTGACAGCAATGCTGAATCTGTGAACTTAGGCAGATCATAAGAAGGAGGGTGGAAGGGTTGCATGAGTGCCTAGTTCTTGTGGCCCTTTCTTACATGCCCAGGAAAATGCTGATCACCACTTTGGGGTCAGGAAGCAATTTTTCTCCAGGTCAGTTTGGCTGGAGATCATTGAGATTTTTTGTCATCTCTTGGGCATGAAACAGCAGTCACTGTGTGTGTATGTGGGGGGGGAGATATTTGTGAATTTCCTGCATTGTGCAGGGATTGGACTAAATGACCCTGGAGGTCCCTTCTAGCTCTCTGATTCTATGATTCTATGATTCTATGAATCAGGAACACTTGCACAATTACAGCATATGAACAATGGAATATTTGTACATCTCTCCTGTACAAACTGTGGCGGAATGGGCTTGCTCTGGCCTACAGGCCACATTCCGCCTTGCCCTCCAAGGTTTCCCCAACACCTGGAGAGGTTTTTCTGTCTCTCCAGTAACGCACTGCCACCACCTGAACTTTGTAGGAATTGCCTGCTGGGAGGGTCAAGACTCCCAGCTTCCCTTCCAAGTTCTGAGGCCTTGCCTCTGTGTCTTCTGCTGCCCAGCACTAGAGGAATAGCCACTTGCCAATTTACTGTCTTCCCCCTGGCACTCCTTTTAAAATAGCGTGTCCAAGATGGTGGAGGTCTATGTGGTACAGAGAACTACTACCAGCTTCCAAAGTTATAAAGTACTTATTAAAAAGAAAATGTTCACAAGCATACTTTTAGTATGGCACCAGATTGAGCAAGGGATTCAAAAGAAATAGGTAAAACACAATTCCTCTGTCCTTCTCTCGCTGTACATGCCCTATCAGATGTTAAGACATAGGACAGACTCCTTAGCTTAGGAAGTTCCATTACCTTGAAGCTTCCTTCAGCTGACCAGGCCACCGCATGGCTAATGGCTGCCTCCTCCAGTTAAGAGTTCTGTCTGCTCTGATGGACTCTGCACCCAAGAGAACTTCCTCCTTGCTCCCCTGAGTTTTATGACCTCTCTTTCTCCCACCCACTGACCAGGTCAGGCCAGGTCAAAGATGTTTTTCCTGGAAATTCTTCCTGGAGTTCCTTCCTGAAGTCTCTCTGCTTGGAAGGGGGGAGCTTGAACATCCCATTGTCTACACCTATTAGCATTTGTATGAAGGTGGTCTGAGGTACGTCTGGAAACCAATTGAACTCACTCCCCCCCTCCTGTCTGTTCTCTGCCCAGAGAGGGGAAAAAAACTTTTAAAACTCAGTGAAGGTTTTGTTCATTTCAAACCTCCAAAGTAGGGCTGCCAAGCCACGGCGGGGGATTCGTGCATCTTCACAGGATCCCTGCCGCGGGGGACAGCAATAAACATTGCACCGCCGTCGCCAGGATGTGACGCTATGCATCGCTCTGGCAACGGGACTCCAAACAGCCCCGTTGCCAGAGCGACGCGTAGCGTCACATCCTGGCGATGGCGGTGCAATGCGTATCACTGTCCCCTGTGGCAGGGATCCTGTGAAGACACACGGATCCCCCGCCGCAGCTTGGCAGCCCTACTCCAAAGCCCTACTCCCCTGCCTTTGCGGGGAGGGTGGGATATAAATTAAATAATTAAATAAATAAATAAAAATATTGTGGAAAGCCAGATAGCATGGGTCAACTTGAGTCTAGTGTGGCTGAAGACTCCTCAGGACTTGGGGTGCTGCGTGCAACCAGCCCTGAACCAGCTGTGGTTAATGAGCCCAAACTTCACGAGCCTCCAGATTCCTTGCCAGCAGCTGACCCTGATCCACACATGCTCAGCTCTGAAGCAGCTGATGAACCACAGCTGCCTGTAAGCAACTCATCAGACTCACCCCCACTATTGAATGGCTGAGGCAGAGGCTCCGGCAAGAACTAAAGATGCATAGACAGAGTGCTCAGCTCTTGGCTCAGTGTCAGCTGTTTTGCTGATAACAGCTCTGAGTAACTACAGAAGCACTTCCAAGCAGATGACTGTAAATAGGGCTTCTTAAGAGAGACCTATATAAATCAGACCAGGAGACCTGCAGAGTGTGGAAGCAACAAGTCACAACCTTGTGAGTGGTGCACCCACAACACTGGACTCTGCCTTGTAACCTGTGATCTTCAGACTGACCCCTAACTCTGCTTTTTGGACCTGCCATAGCCTTGCTGATCAATGACCTTGGACTGCCTTGACTCAGCTTTCCTGGATAGCCCATGAACTTTGTTTACTGCTGAACTGGTATTTGATCTCTGGATTGGACTCTTGTCTGTGATCTGGCACTATTGCCCTGATCTGCCTGCATTCCCAGGACACGAGGCAGATCTTCAGAACTCAAAAGATACAGAGCCTTTTGTTCCAGTTGTTTTTCACAACTAACTGTACATCTTTACCTACAGCACATAAGTGTTACACTAAATAGTTCTATATTATATCTGTTGCTTCTCCAGCATATACTGTGAAAAATGGCAGTTCAATGGGTTGAACTCAACCAGATTTTTTCACCCACTGGACAAAAAAGGAGGCAGGGTCCCCTTTGACCACCTATGAAGGTTATGCTGGGAAGCATGGGACCTGCCTGAATAAAGCAATATAGGATGAGAACTGGACAAAGTTGAGAGAAAAAGTTGGCTGGATCTAGTCCAATGAGTCTTGGGAAGAAATTGGACTAGATAACTAGTTTTAACTGATATTCATGGAATTCAAATCAGATGTTTCCTATTATAAATCTAGAAACCTTTGTGTTTCAGAATTGAGATATAAATGAAGAGAGGACAGAGCATAAAAAAGCTTTTAAAACTGTTTTAGTGTTAAAGGTGTAAAGTATGTTGGGATTCCCCTCCCCCTGCTTGAAAATTAATTCAATCTAAAATTGGCCACCTTAGATAAATGAGCCCCACAGAAGTGCTTGTCATTTGTCTTAAGGCTGTCTTTTCCTTTGCAATGTAGTTTTGTACTAGTTGGAACAGTGTTCTGGAAAGTTCTTTGCAGACTTTATGTGGTTAGAAAATATATCTTCAGACATCTTTTGGTAAATACATTGTTTGTATAAGAAGTTTCCATTACCATTGCCCTATGTTTTTTGCAACTTCTTCCAATCCTGTTTTGGAG
>NW_015169240.1:184696-188055 GCF_001447785.1 Gekko japonicus | reverse complement strand
TGAAAACCTTTTGCATTTATTGATGCCCTGTCTCCATACTTGGGGTAAGTGTTCAGTTCATACCTGAGAATATTAAGCTTGCACTATAGTTTCTGTGCTGACCTTATAGCACAAGAGATTTAACCTATTAAAATGCCTCTTGCTAGACCTGCTATGTGACCTGCTTTAATGGTCAAAACTTAGAGTAAAACAATGTTTATTTTAAATCAAGGTGTTTGAAAATAGCAAAAAAAAATCAATATGATCATATGTTTTAAATAATAATCCAGTTATTTTTAGTTATTTACATAGCCAACGATCACAGACAAATCTATGAAATGCTGTACTGTTTTTTAAAACATGAAAACTATCTCTAGATGGCCTCTAACAGGCCTTGTGGTTGACAACAACACTGTCCAAAAAGTCTGGCCTTGTGCAGTTAGAATGGGGACTGTAAGTCACATTGCCCTAACATGGCTTTATGGACATAGCTGCCCTTCTTACTCTATATTGCACACATGAACACATGAAGCTGCCTTATACTGAATCAGAGCCTTGGTCCATCAAGGTCAGTACTGTCTACTTAGACTGGCAGCAGCTCTCCAGAGCCTCAGGTGAAGGTCTTTCACATCACCTGTTACCTGGTTCTTTTCACTGAAGATGCTGGGGATGGAATTGGGACCTCCTGCATGCAAACCAGATGCTCCACCACTGAGCCACAGCTCCTTCCCTAGTCTACTTCTCTTATGGTTCTACTTAAAAATTATGATGATACTATTTTACCTAGGGTTAATAAAAGTCTGGAGATTGCCCTCTATAATATCCTGGTTTGTGATGTTACGCTACAGCATCTGATTATTTATTGGGTTGAATCCAGACAGGTTTTTCACTTTATCTTCCCTAGTTCTCCATTACCGCATGGCTTTCATCCATGCAGGTCCCATGATCCCCAACATAGCCTTTTTAGGTGGTCAAAGGGGGCACCTCCTTTTTTCATAAGTGGAGGATTTGGTTGGATCCAACTCATTGGTGCAAGTTTTCTTAGGCTTAAACGATAATATATGTACAGAAGATGGATTTCTGTGTAACTACCAATGACAATTTATGTTAATAAGAACAGATGCAGTATTAATGGCTTTCAATTTGTATTTTATTAAATTTTGAATTAATTATTAAATTCAATTCCTGGTTTTAAGATTTAGTGACTGTACGAAAACATTTCAAGGATCCTCTCACTTTGTTTTTGTTCGTCTTTACTTTTTTGCTTTGGCTTCAGTGCTTTTGACTCCTGTGGATTGGTCTGCCCTTTACTAATCAATTAATGTTCATAGTGGGTCTTTGCCTTTGTTGTATCGCTTCATCATTCTCACATGATGTCTTTAGCTTTAAACCCTACTTTTGCCAGGGGGAGACAGATGCATTTTGGATGCATTTCGATTATGACATGTTTTTAGAGACCACATTTATTGTGGTTATGTCTTGATTTCCAGGTCCAGTTCAAGTTAAATTAAGGATAAATGTCTAAATGGGCCAGAGTTAATAGTTTTGGAAAACAAAACGTACCTAACTCCTAAAATCTGTCTTTTATTTTTGCTATTGTTCCTTGTTCTGTATCAGCATCAGGATGACTTAAATTTGTTTCACACTAGGATTAACATGGGACCTTCATAATGTTAATTATACCCCGGAGGATTTTTTTTTTAAAACACCAATATTCTTGCTGTATCTTTTAGGGTTAGTACAAATAATACCCTGTCATATGTTTACTTTCTCCTATGAGTCCCCCAGGAGAAAAGGCCCCCAGCTGAACAGCTGTAGAGAGTTACTGCATTCCAGGCATTCATGCAGTCCCTCATTACAACATCTGCTCAATGTTGAGCTTGCAGTGGCATGAGGTAAAAAGTGCAACATTTGTAGTACAATCCTAAACACAGATACTCAGTCTAAACCCAGTGAAATAAATGGGCTTAGACTGGAGTAACTCTGCACAGGATTTCACTATTAGTCTGAACCCTATGATGAATTATGTGAGGGAAATTTAATTTGAATGGGCATCATAATTAACCTACTGAGCTATCATTATTTTAGAGTGCATGGCATTAGACCAGGGGTCTTGATTTAGCAAGTCTGCAGAATCCTATATGTCTCTGGGTGTCTGGCTCCCCCTGCAATAATACCCATGCCACTCATCAGCACTGCACATGAGGACAATCACTCTTTATAGATTAGGTCAAGGGATGGTGTGTTGTAAGGAAGGAAAACCCTGCCAACAGTGCCTGGATGATCCCTGATGTTGTTTTAGTCTTCCCAACTCCTAGACCAGGTAGCCCCTTGACAAATCACTGGGACTGCACTGACCTTATGGAAATATCAGTGCCTAGTAGAACCAGCTAAAAGCTATATACAGTTATAGTCTATATTAAAACTAACAAAGAGGTTGTATGTTATAGGGATGCTTAAACATCCACTGGTTTGGCTCATGTCCCGTTTTGTTTTTGCTGTCCAGCTGACTTGTGGCAACCTCATGGGGTTTTCAAGGCAAGAGGCATCCAGTGGTGGTTTGCCATTGCCTGCCTCCATGTCATGACCCTGGTATTCCTGGGAGGTTTCCCTTCCTACTACTAGCCAGGGCCAACCCTACTTAGCCTCTGAGATCTGATGAGATCAGGCTAGCCTGGGCTATCCAGATCAGAGCCAAGTCCTGCTTACCAGTTGCAAAAATTGATTTTTTGATGGGCTCTTCATCTCTTCATTGACTCATTCATGGCTGTTCAGCTCAGGTTGCTTCAACAGTTTCTTCCCGCCAGTATAGTACAGCATAATCAGATTTTCATGGATGCACATTCTCACACATCCAGCTGGAATTCTACTCCTTGTTGCACCACTTTTCTGCTTGGCAGACAAGTATTTGTCTAAGAGCCAGCTTGGTGTAGTGGTTAAGTGCGTGGACTCTAATCTGGGAGAACCGGGTTTGATTCCCCACTCCTCCACTTGCAGCTGCTGGATGACCTTGGGCAAGCCATCGTTCTGTCCGAGCTGTTCTTGAAAGAGCAGTTCTTGAAAGAGCTCTCTCAGCCCCACCTACCTCACAGGGTGTCTGTTGTGGGGAGGGGAAGGGAAAGGAGTTTGTAAGCCACTCTGAGACTCCGAGTGAAGGGCAGGGTATAAATCCAATCTCTTCCTCTTCCTCCTCCTCCACTTCTATTTAAGCACTCTTAAAACAGTCACAAGTTATATAAATCAGTCATAAATATACCCTGTGTTCTAAGAAAAACCTTACCATTCAATGTTCCTTTAAGTTGTCCTCAGCACCATTAATAGCAGTTGATCTGTTTTGACTGGGAGTGCTTTCACGCTCACACACACTTTATTTATTACTG
>NW_015169240.1:171542-184630 GCF_001447785.1 Gekko japonicus | reverse complement strand
GTTTCTGAAGTGAATGCTGGTAATGTATTTTCCTGCACAATTAAAAGGTCAAGACCAGAACAGATGTGACAAAGATCATATGTCTCTCCATTTGTCCTTAAAAAGTCACTTACAGAGGCTCTTGACCTCAATTTGGATTGTGGCCCATGCAGGGAGGGAGAGGGGGTGTAACCTTCAATCTCCACATGGACCTGGGTCTCAATGTCTCCTAAAGGGATTGCCAGTAAACCCTGTTTGCTATTCTCACAATGAAGTCAGGTCATTTCAAGAAATCTCATAAATTTAATTTAATCAGAGTGATAGTTACAAAATCTCTTTCTAAAAAATCATGATACCTAATTCTGTACATTGTTCATTTAAACTTTTGTGTGGTTGCGGCTGTTTAATATGGCAAAATGTAGCAAAATATCACTGGCCTTTCTTGTGTTACTCTTCTATGATCTTCACTTTTTAAAACTGCTTCTTTCTCCTGCTTTCTTCTCTTCCTTTGAGATCAACTAGCTGAAGTTTAATTTTATCAATTTACAAGCATACAAACCTTTTATAACAAATGATAACCTTAAACCTTAAATTATAATCTGTATTGCCAAGATATTTTTTTGTTATTGTCTCATCTTCTTTCAATTACTGTAAACTCGAAGATGAGTCCAGTGGGTATGACACACAAGGAAGTCATCATGCTGGTATGTAACGTCTTCCCAACTGTGTTTTGAAATGAAAGCCACAAACAGTGAAAAGTTAGGTCCGCCCCACTCCTTACAGACCAAGGACTTTTAACAGATTGACCTTTATCATCTAGTTGACACTATGCCACAAGCTAAAAGCATTAGCACTTCAAGCACTTCAAATGTGACTCATTTCCTACATGAGATGCTTTATTAAAAATCATGAAAAACACAACTAGACTGTCATATGATGTTTCATAGCATTTAGGTAGTCTGTGTGATTGTGCCATTGGACAACTGACACATAAATTTCTAGATCTCTTTTTAACATGGAGGGCACAACTTGGAGCCATTTCTATGTAAGAATATATAACAGTGAAAGCAGCAATTAATTAGTAATGTGAACAGGACAAGCCATACATTTCCCCATTTTAAATGCATAATAGGACACAAGGAAGTGAGATATACCACCAGTTACACAGACATAAAGCAAATGGAATTGTTGGACCTTGACATTTACTGACACTCAGGTACCCTGTTAATACGTTGTTAAAACTTCCCAGAGCTTTTAACAATTCATTTGTTTATATCTTTCTGCTTTATTTTTGACCTAATGTCTCTTGCTGTTTATTGAGTGATTTTACCATTATTTTGATTAGAAATTAATTGATTTGAAAAGTGAGATTAAAATAAATAAACAAATGTTGATGCTGAACAGGTGGATCTAATGCGATGGTGGATTTTAGTCACTTACCAATGTAGTTAGACATGGATCAAACTTCCACTTCTCCATAGACATGGTGATCAATCATACCCCAAGTAGGAAGAAAATCTTACATGCCTATGCCTAGTCTCCCCAAGAGAACGTTTTTGGGCAGTATGAAGCTTTAGTTTTAGCTAAACCAGCATCCTCTTGGCAAATGTAAGCTGCATGGGTATTATTTTGGTTCTCTCTCATACTATTAGTGCTATATACATAGGTTGTTGGTGCAGGACAGAACATGGAAGAATAATTAAATATTGATTGTTGCCAATATGGGTTTTACACATATATTGTATATTATTTTAAGGTAACGCAGGTATACTAATAATTGTACTGCCCAGTGAAAAGAAAGCAGTGCTGGTTTGAAGTCTTGGTGTGGTCTTCAGTTATAATACAAGTGATTTGGTCATGGCCTTGTTCAGCATCGTGATGTGATCTTCTGAATATATACACCAATGCAATAACTTATAGCTGGGTTAGCCAATAGCCATCCTGCAAAAAAATAAATAAAATTCTTCCCTGATCCTGACTACCCAACTGAATTCTAATTGGGTGCAGCAAAATTTTGCTTTGCTTTGTTGTTGAAGAAAAAAAAACCCTTCTGTTTTTAAAGGTTGTACGGTGGAGTTTCTACACATTTTCATACTTTATTTCCTTTTGGGCTTTACACAAATGCTATAATCCCCCCCCTAAGTACGCATGCTCCATATTTGTGAAGCCCTTTTGGCTAGATAATCCTGATTTTATTATAGAGTTCAAGTACCCATGAAAATTTATATGGCAAATGTACCTCTTGCTTCAAGATGATGGAGCATGTATGCTTCTTTTGGTTTAGCATTCAGGTAGGTGAAGGAGCAGGACTGTGAGTGTTACATCAACATTTTTAATAATGGATTAAATCAAGCTACATCTACAAACAATAATTTATACCAATAATTTCCTGTTTATGACATTATTAGAACATCATGGAGATAATGACTTGTGGCCCCAGCACTATAAGAGGGAGGCAAAGAGAGGCGAGGCAATCCCAATAGAACACTATTAACATGAATGGCAACTGACACCCTTCTGGATTTGAAATGGCCCCAACTTTATTGATTACAGTAGCTGTCAGAGCCTTGGCACACCATGGAGCAATGGATTCAGACATCCACTGACTCACCTGCTGGCTGATGCACTCCCCCCATCCAGCCTGTCTGCTGGGATGGGGGGGAGGCAGGATGCAGGATTCCACGTGGGAAAAGACCACTGGGTGGTCTCTCCTGCCTCTTGAAGATGAGACCACACTGACAGCCCCTGATCTGGGCATGTTCTTGTAACACCTCACCCCAAAATCCCTTAATGGGATCCCCAAATATCAGGGAGAACAGGCACACAGGCCACATTTCCCCTGAAAATGGATCTGACCCCACACTGATACTACTCAACACAGTTGTGACAGAGAAAAGGATTAACAAAGATAGTCCTGTGAGTTACAAAGACAGTCCTGCTGTAACATCCCCCTAATGCTATAAACAAAGGGAGGGATGGGTGGGGAAAACTACAAGGCAGCTGGGCCTCGACAGTGTGTCAGGGCCCAGTTTATAGGGCCCAGGGGGACCTGAGGGAAAACCTTCTTGTTAGATCGCGCTAACAAAGGACTCGTACAGTGATTCAGCAAGTGATTCAGCTTTATTGGAAGTAACGAGCAAGCACTAACTCAGTAAGAAACCAGAACAGAAAACAGTGGGAGCTTATGCTCCTTTTAAACATAACCGGGCTAATGTAGCCACGCCTATTTACAAATAACAACCAATGAGATTGCTAGAATAAAGACCAATGGGAGTCTTTCCCTCCTAGGGAATGGTATCGTTCTGATTGGTCGCTGTTACGAAGCGACCAATAGGAAGTTCGCTCAGAGGAGCCCTGGTCTGGCTCGAAGCTTAACAGGGGAGTCCTATGAGGTGATTCATGTAATCATTTCAATACATTACAATTCCTCCCCCCTAAGTTAAGCCATCATCCCAATTGTTTTATTATTTACATACATGCAATCAACCTTTGTACATCAGTTATTCCAACAGTATTTACACTCATAGTCCTTCAGATAAGTCGGCATTTGCCGCGAACGCTGGGACCTGCGGAGCGGTGCAGGCTCCACGGGCAGACAAGGTTGTGGGTCAGAGTGGGGTTCACTACAGCCTGGATCAGGCACAGACTCGACTGGGATTGCAGCCCCGCACACAGGGTTCTGCCCTGACTCGGGGACAGTACCGGGCCTTTCGGTACTCACCGCCTGCTCTGGGGGTGTCCACTCGACATCAGGGGATTCAGCCGTCGGAGAGTCAGCGCTGTCCCTAGCCCAACGTCTCCTTAACTGATCTATGTGGCGCCGCCATATTCGACCGTCAGCTAACTGCACCACATACATTCGAGTACCCACAGAGTCGGATATAACCCCAGGAAGCCACAAGTGCCCGTTTGCATAATTTCGTGCGAAAACCTTGTCCCCTTTTTCAAACATGCGCACCTTCGGTTGCGCAGTGGTACGCTCGGACTGATCTTCTGTGAGGTCTGGGTGCATTCGGTTCAAACGGGTCGTGAGTCTCCGCCCCATTAACAATTCGGCCGGACTACGGCCTGTAGCACTACAGGGGGTGGTGTGCTGCAGCAAAAGAAAGGAGCCCAGCCTCTGGCTCCAGTCCCCTTCGTCCATTTTACCCAGGGCCTCTTTGGCCGTCCTGACCATCCGTTCGGCTTGGCCATTAGATGCCGGATGGAAAGGGGCCGAAGTCATTTGGCGTATGCCATTACTCGTGAGGAAGAGCCTAAATTCCTCAGACACAAATTGAGGCCCGTTGTCACTGACGATGACGTCAGGCAACCCGTGGGTGGCAAAAAGTCGGCGGAGCGCATGGATCACAGCAAGTGATGTGGTCGATTTCATATGCACGACCTCCAGCCATTTGGACATAGCGTCCACCACAATTAGGAACATTTGCCCTTGGAGAGGGCCAGCAAAATCTATATGCAATCTGGCCCAGGGTTTACCAGATGACTC
Source organism: Gekko japonicus (assembly GCF_001447785.1). NCBI lineage: Eukaryota > Metazoa > Chordata > Lepidosauria > Squamata > Gekkonidae > Gekko > Gekko japonicus. The sequence goes on along the minus strand of NW_015169240.1, from coordinate 180,162 downwards.
CCAGCCTTGGGGTGTAGCTTGTGGGGGATCGGGTCTGACTTGCTGGCATTTGGGACACCCTCGTACCCATTCTTCGATCTCTTTGTCCAGCCCCGGCCACCAGACATACCCTCTGGCCAACGCTTTGGTGTGTACCATACCGGGGTGACCCTCGTGCAGCGACTCTAACACTCTCGTCCTGAGTTTGTCAGGAACCACCACCCTGTTCCCCCATAATACACAGCCCTTAGAAATGGATAGTTCATTTTGACGGCTTTTGTAAGGGCCGAACTCCGGTTCAACGCTTCCAACCGGCCACCCCCTCCAAACCCAGTTTAATACTCGGGACAGCACGCTATCCTTGGCCGTGTGTGCTGCAATGTCCCTGGATGATACCGGGGGTCGAGGAAGCTCCTCAATTGCCAAGACCTCACAGGCGGGGGCAGGGTCTGCGCCAATGTCCGGCACCGGGCACCGGCTGAGGGCATCCGCATGCCCAATCGCTTTCCCAGGCCGGTGCTCTAAGTCAAAATCATAAGCCTGCAAAAATATCGCCCATCTAAGCATGCGTGGGGACATGATGTTTGGCAATTGCTTATCGGGCGCAAAAATCCCCAGTAGCGGCTTGTGGTCAGTGACCAGCAAAAATCGTCTGCCAAAAATAAAATCATGGAACTTTTTGACAGCCGCTACCAACGCCAGACCCTCCTTGTCTATCTGGGCATAGTTCCGCTCTGCCGCAGATAGTGATCTAGAATAAAAAGCGATAGGCGCTTCGCTCCCATCAGGCATCAGATGGCTTAAAACTGCGCCTACTCCAAACGGTGAAGCGTCAGCAGCTAACACCAGGAGCTTGTGTTCATCATAATGCGTGAGTACGGCATTAGATGTCAGCAGCTCCTTGACTCCCACAAAAGCCTTTTCCTCGGCCTGCCCCCACTTCCATTTTGCCTCCTTGTGCAAAAGCGCGTGCAAAGGGGCCGCCACTGATGCCTTATGCGGTAAAAACGCATGATAAAAATTCAGGAGTCCTAAAAAGGATTGGAGCTCCTTCTTACTCACCGGCCTGGGGGCGTTTTGGATTGCAGATACCTTCTCATCCGTGGGGTGGACTCCCTCTGCGTCAATGCGAAACCCCAGGAAGTCCACACTTTCCACCCCGAGCGTGCATTTTGAGCGCTTAACTCTGAGGCCGGCATTTTGAAAACGCCTGAGGACCTCTTTAACCCGGTCCAGTAGTTCCTGTTCAGACCCGCCCGCAATCAGCACGTCGTCAAAATAGGGCACTGTGCCAGGTACCCCCCTTAGTAGACGTTCCATGAGGCCCTGAAAAATCCCAGGTGCTACGTTGACCCCGAATTGCAGCCTGTTCACTTTAAAAGCCCCTTGGTGGGTTACAATTGTTTGGGCCTCGGCAGCCTCCGGGGTGACAGGCAACTGCTGGTATGCCTGGGCCAGGTCAAATTTGGCGAAAATCTTGCCACCCCCCAGGGAAGCCAAAATGTGGCTTATTACCGGGACCGGGTACGAATGTTGCTGCAGCGCCTTGTTAATCGTACATTTGTAATCGGCGCATAGTCGTATGGACCCATCTGATTTGACAGGGGTTACGATCGGGGTCTCCCATTTGCTGTATGGTACTGGCTCTAAAACCCCTTGCTCAACTAGTTTGTCAATCTCTTTTTCCACCTTATGTTTGAGAGACACAGGTACTTTCCGATACTTCAACCTAATAGGTTTGACTGACGGATCTAAGTCAAACGCAACCGGGGGGCCCTTGTACCTTCCCAACCCTTCGGCAAATACATCAGGGAACAGGTCGTACAGCATGCCCCATTTATTTTCAGACATCCTGTTAATCCCAGAAATACCGATGCCCAATGGCTCAAACCAATCTAACCCTAGCAGGTTAACCCGGTCTCCCTCTGCAATCAGGAATGACAGTTTAACACATTTCCCCTTATACTCAACAGTAACAGAGTCCCGTCCGGCCAAGGGAATTCGGTTGCCCTGGAAGTCGGACACTCTGGTTCCCGCAGGCTGGAGCCGCCGCCGGCTTCGGTTCGGGAACAACTGGCGCCAGGACGCGGCAGAAATCACCGTCACGGACGATCCTGAGTCCACCTCCATTGTACAGGGTCGGCCGTCGAGGAGTGGAGTCACGGTGATCTTGCCCTGGCTGCTGGTGCGATTTACGGCCGATGCGCTCGACAAGGTCGCCGTCAACTGGCAGCTTGCTTCCGATGCTGAGGAACGGGTCTTGCCTTGGGTGCTGACTGGAGTGCCCCTCTGCGCTGACCGGTTGTTAGTTGAGGGATCCTTCTTCGCTGATCTGCAGACTCTGGCCAGATGACCACGCCGCCCACACGCTCTGCAGTCGACATCACGAGCCCAACAGGAGCCGCGCTGGTGCTTCCCGCCACAACCGGAGCAAGGCTTGACGTTGGTAGTCTTCGCTGGGGTCCGCTTGCCTCGAACCGCGTTGACGTCATCATCCGCGTCTTCGCCCTCGCTGTCTCGTTGAGCGTGTATACTGGGCTCTGCCACCCGCTGGCGGACCTCCTTCGTGGACTTCTCCGCTGCTTCCGCGGCCACGGCCTCTTCGTAGGCCACTGCCCAGGTCAGGGTGGTGCGGGCGAACAGCCTCTGTTGCAGCCTTTCATCTTTGAGACCGCAGACGAGACGGTCTCTGAGGGCTTCCTCCACGTTGTGGAAATTACATGGCCGTGCGGCTTTGCGAAGGGCCGCCACGAAATCTGCGATGGTCTCGCCTCCGGCCTGGTTCCGCTTGTAAAAAGCGTGCCGGCAGGCGATCTCCGACGGTTGTGGAGAATAGTGAGCCTTAAGCTTCTCCGTGATGTCAGCGTAGGTGACAGTCTTTATATCAGTTGGGGCCACCAACGACCTGGCTATGTCGAAGGTCCCCTTCCCGCAGGAACTCAGGAGGCATGCTCGTTTCTTCGCCTCATCGGTGATGTCGTGGGTCTCCAGATGGAACTCGAACCTGGACAGGTAGGAGTCCCAGTCTTCTGAGGAGGGTTCGAAGCACTCGAACTTCTGGCTTCCAGCCATCGGGGGAGACTTGGGCACCGGAGCTGGTGGCGCCTCCGCCGGATCGGCTGCTGTGCTCTGCCCGCTTTCTTCCGAGTCCGAAGTGTGGATGTCCGCAGGGCTGCCTACCTGCTCTAACATCCCATCCTCGTCGCCAATTGTTAGATCGCGCTAACAAAGGACTCGTACAGTGATTCAGCAAGTGATTCAGCTTTATTGGAAGTAACGAGCAAGCACTAACTCAGTAAGAAACCAGAACAGAAAACAGTGGGAGCTTATGCTCCTTTTAAACATAACCGGGCTAATGTAGCCACGCCTATTTACAAATAACAACCAATGAGATTGCTAGAATAAAGACCAATGGGAGTCTTTCCCTCCTAGGGAATGGTATCGTTCTGATTGGTCGCTGTTACGAAGCGACCAATAGGAAGTTCGCTCAGAGGAGCCCTGGTCTGGCTCGAAGCTTAACACGGGAGTCCTATGAGGTGATTCATGTAATCATTTCAATACATTACAATATTTAATTAATCTTATTGTTTTATATGCATTATTGTAACATGCCCTGGGCGTTGCTGTGCAGGGGAGGGCGGGCTAGAAATAATATAAATAAATAAATAAGGTAATATAGGCAGAATGGCCGTTTATGGATTCCACATGCTTCTAAGTACTGGCCTATGCAGCTGGCTTTCTGGACAGACTTGGCAAAGCATACTTCCCTATTCAGCGCTGTCTTTCTCTCCAGTCAAAAGGGTTTTCAGGTTGCTGGTGGCTGTGTTTGAGTTGCCATGGAATTTGAACCCATCTGGGGGCTGTTTAAAAGTTGAAGCCTGGGTCCGTATTCTATCAATACATACCTGGCTAAAGGGGTATCTCAACCCACAAGGTTTACTCCCTCTGATACTCTGTGACAATTTCCAATCAAATTGGTCTAAGTCCGTTCAGAGCTATTTGCTGAAAATAGGTTTTTCCCCCCAGGTGCTCTTATCTTTTGGAACAGACCAAGCAAAAATATTAGTTAAGCAGATAATTGAGGATATAGAATGCCAAACTGATCTTTCCAGCATACAAAACATTAATATGAGGGCAATTATCAAAAATACTGTGGGTCCAGCCAACTATTTAACATCTCTTGAAGTAAAAGGGTTTAGAAGAGCCTTCACTCTGGCGAGGTGCTCTGCCCTCCCTTCTGCTGTACTTGAAGAAAAATACAAGAATACTCCTTTCTCAGAAAGGCTTTGTACCTGCCCATTAAGGGAGGTTGAGACTACAGAGCACATGTTTTCTAGATGTCTGTATTATAAGGTGGCGTGTAATAAAATCACTCCGCTGACTGAACAAATTCTGGGTCTTTCCGAAAAAGCTAGACTTGATTTTCTTCTATCTGATAGAAACCTCAAAATTACCCACCAAGTAGCCAGTTTCTGTATGGTGATACTCAGATCATGGAAACTCTAAGGTAGCTAGTTAGATATAGTTGTTTGATATTAGATTAAATTTTAATTTGCTTTTCATGTGTCACTGATGTATCTTAAAATCTTGGAATATTGTAAAGGTGTACTTCTTTTTGCATGACTGGTCTAAGGACTGTAGAAATAAATTGACTGACTCCCCTGGCCATTAGACTGCCTTGCCCACAACCAGCCAACAACCACCTGCATGGCCTCCCTCCTTGCTCCCCTCCATGGGACTGAAAATGGGGCCCAGGTGAGTCTAAGTTCCTAACTGGTATCTTATCAACACCACTCCACTAAGTTTGAAACCTTTCTCTGGCTCAAGGAGACTTCCTCTAATAGAAAAGTTGATTTCATCAGAAGAAGGCTCTTTGGGCCAGAGGAAGGCTTCACACTTGGCCATCTGGAGTGAGTCGGATGAGAGCCACCTGTCTTCCCCTCTGATCTTTTCTCCTTCACCTTTAAGACAGGGCCAAGAGTCAAGCATTTCAGTCACAATAGACAAAGCACAAGAACAGTTTGTGTAGTATAGCTGAGATCTGGCAATCCATCAGTCATTTAGGATATAATGTCAATATAAATTAATGTGCAATTCCATTTAATTCACAGAATAAAAACAAGCAGTTATAGCACTATAGCCCAGAACAAAACACATGGCATGAAAATTACTTCAGACCATTAGCACAGCACTAACATTACCTTTTGTTTCACTAGGGAGAATAAGATCACAGCATGAAAGTTGTGTTAATTAAAGTTCTTTTTCAGAAAATGAATGGTAAGACTTGCATGGCATGATCCTTCTGTGTTATACTGCTTAGATACTTGGTTTGCTCATACCATTCATTTCTTAGCATAAGGGAAGAATGGGGAAAACGTGTCCTGAAAGGAGACCTTTCAAGAAAACCATCATATTGTGCAATAAGAATTATTCTGTTTTTGTATGTAATTTAAACATATTTCCTCCTTGACTCCCGTAATTAATGCCAAAGAGTTATCCTGGTTAGTGTGCTGGGCTAGAACTGGGGAGAACCAAGTTCAACTTCCCACTCAGCCATGAAGCTAACCATGAGGCAGATGCTCTCTCTCAGCCTAATCTACCTCACCGGGGTGAGTGGGTTATGATGATAAAATGGGGGGAGGGGGGAGAACAAGGCACATAGGCCTGAGTTCACAGGACTAAGGACTGGATAAGAATAGGTAGTAGGTGGAAAACAAAGACTTCCACAGTACATTTTGTTGGTGTGATCTCCAATAGCTAACCTGAACTGTGAGGATCATACCCCAGCACAAACAGTGATAGTAATTGAAAATGAATGCTGTTCAGTGAGTTGAGCTGGACTTAGAAAAGATAGAGCTTAATTTAAGCCTAGAATGGCATGAGGCAAATTCTAGTGTCTCTGATCCAACTTCCAGCACTTCTCAAAATCATTACAGGTAGTTAACAGTAGGAAATATTTTAATGAGTTGGAGATCAAGAATAAAAATATCTCCTATATAAGTGGAGTTGCTTATAATGGGAGAAGCTAGGGTGCATCCTAGTATGCACCCCCATTTTTTAAAAAAATGTATGGCAACAATAAGGCTGCTTTTCTCATTCTTTTGAAGCATGCACAAGAGATATTTAATAACACCATCTGGAAAAGACAAGGACATTTAAGCTTATTTTGTACATATGCTTGAAACCGAGACACTAATATTGTTTATTTAGAGATAAGTAATAGACATTGAAGAAGGTCAATTATAAGGTCCTGTCAAACTCTCCATCAGTTAAAAAAAGAATCCAAACAGCAATGGATTTCCTACAGGTATATTAGCAAGGACAGGTATAAAACAACATCTTATTCTAAAACAGAGGTCACTTCCCATAACTCTAAAAAATTTGTTGTAAAAATACATGGATGCATTTGGCTATGGCTTGAAATAAATTAATGTTCAGAGTAGACGTCAAGGAATCCAAAGCTTAATCCTGTGAGGGAAAATCTACTGCAGCAAATTCCACATAAGGCACAGTTTTAAAAACAATGTGGGGGATTTCGCTACTGTGGAAATGTGCCTACTACTCAGTAAACATTTTATTTATTGTCACAGCTGTGTCTCAGTGTCCCAGGTTACAACCCCATAATCATTACTAACCTCACGTGTCTTCAATATCAATCTCACCAAAATCACTATTGGCATCTTATGTTGGGGAGATGTTCGTGTTGGGGACATACAGAGCACAAGGTTTGCTGGGATGAATGGGAACAGGTGGCGGTCATGAATCTTGTCTGTAACATGGGTGCTTTTCAGCCAAAATGATTGGCATATGGGGTAGCCAAACAGCATAAATGGCCCATGACAAATGATTGCACCCCTAGCTGTTCCAGGAATGCCTTTGAAGACTGTCTGGTAGCTATCTCTTTGTGGCACTGGTGTAAGCAGGCAGACCTCTTTCTTCACTAAGGGTCACTTTAGAAGCAAATACCCTTCATTTAATAGCACCCAAGAGTTCATATGCCAGGCAGTGTGATCAAATGTATACAAGATGGAAGCCAGCCCAGTCCCCATTCTCATATTTACTTCACAAAAGCTACCCCTAACACCTACTGTTTTCCCACCTAACACAAAAGGGTCATCAAGTAGTATTTCTACTTTTTGGTTAGTTTAATTAGAAATCCATTAGCACTCTGAATCACTGGAGGAAGCAATCAGTTCCACCTCAAACTGTTTTGCATGAAGAAATCCTTCCAACCATTTCCAACCTTCCAATCCTATCTAATCACATCAGTACATTGTTCTAAGGGGCAATCGCATCACCATGCCTCCAGTTAGGACTTTGCCTTGTAACTGGACAAACGCAGCTCCACTGCTGTGAGTATGTCCTGGGTACCTACTGACAGTTCACCCCTAAATTCATTTGGATTCCCTTCCATCTTCACAGCCTCTTCTACCTAGACTTCTGTAAGTCTGGACAGGTAGCTATAACCCCCAACAGCCTCCTATTATTCCCACTCACCTCTATATTTCCATTACGTGTACATATGTTTTAACATGTGTTTTATTTCTTTATGTGTGCATTTTATTAGGATTTCTTCTTTTAATAAAAAGAACCCTTTTGGTTAAGCCACTGTCTGGTCTATTTCTGAGAATCATAGAATGTTAAGAGTTGGAAGGGAACTTGCAGGTCATCTAGTCCAACCCCCTGCACTCTGCAAGAGCATAACCGAAAGATAGCCCTACAATATACCCAAAAGATGGTCATCCAGCCTCCACTTGAAAACGTCCAGCAAAGGAGCATCCACCACCTCCCAAGGCAGTCTGTTCCACTGCTCAACCACGCTTACAGTTAGGAAGTTTCTCCTGATATTTAGCCTGTAACAACTCCCTTGTAATTTCCACCCATTAGGTCTTGCAATCCGGAGCAAGAGAGAATAGATCTGCTCCATCTTCTACATGACAGCCCTTCAAATATTTGAAGACTGCAATCATGTCCCTCTAAGCCTTCTCTTTCCCAGGCTAAACATACCCAACTCTTTCAGCCTTTCCTCATAAGACTTGGATTCCAACCCTCTCACCATCCTGGTTGCCCTCTTCTGGACACGCTCGAGCTTGTCAACATCCTTCCTAAAATGTGGTGCCCAAAACTGGACACAGTACTCTAGGTGAGGCCTGACCATAGCAGAATAGAGTGGAACTACTACCTCCCGTGATATGGACACAATGCTTCTGTTAATGCATCCTAAGATTGCATTAGCTTTCTTCATCGCACTGCAGGCTCGTGTTTAGCTTGTGATCAACCAGAACACCCAGATCCCTTTCACATGTGCTGGTGTCAAGCCAGGTCCCTCCCATTCTATATCTGCGACTTTGATTTTTTTGTAACTAAGTGTAGGACTTTGCACTTCTTTCTATTGAAATTCATTTTATTTGTCTCAGCCCACTGTTCCAGCCTATCTAGATCATTTTGAATTCTGACTCTGTCTTCTTCTTTATTTATTTATTATTTATTTTATTTTTGAGATTTATATCCCGCCCCATCCCGTATTCAGCTCGGGGCGGCTTACAAAGTTAAAATGTCAATACAAAACAACACATAATAAAAATATATCTAATATAAAATTTGGTGCTCAATTAATTTATATACAAATCAAGATGGACGA
>NW_015169240.1:153458-167066 GCF_001447785.1 Gekko japonicus | reverse complement strand
CCGCTGGAACCGACTAAACTTTACTAAATACTAAAATACTAAAATTTGGGTAGCTAAAGTACCACGGGGGAGCTCAGCACCAGAGCTTCACACCCGGTCGCCATCTTAGTTAATTAGCAATCTCACCCAGCTTTGTGTCATCTGCAAATTTGATAAGCATCCCCTCTATGTTTTCCTCCAGGTCATTTATAAAAACATTGAACAACACTGGGCCCAGGACCGAGCCCTGCGGCACTCCACTTGAGACTTCCCTCCACGTAGACGCAGAGCCATTTACGAGCACTCATTGGGCATGATTTTTCAACCAACTATGAATCCATTCAACGGTTGCACCATCCAGCCCACACTTAACCAGCTTATCCTCAAAAATATCATGAGAAATTTTGTCAAATGCTTTACTGAAATCTAGATACACTATGTCGACAGCATTGCCAGAGTCAACCATTCTAGTAACTCTGTCAAAAAAGAAGAAGAAGAAGAGAAGAGATTGGATTTATACACCGCCCTTCACTTGGAGTCTCAGAGCGACTTACAAACTCCTTTCCCTTCCCCTCCCCACAACAGACACCCTGTGAGGTAGGTGGGGCTGAGAGAACTCAGACACAAACTGCTCTTTTTCAAGGACAGCTGTGCCAGAGCTTGTAACTGACCCAAGGTCACATCAGCAGGTGCAAGTGGAGGAGTGGGGAATCAAACCCGGTTCTCCCAGATTAGAGTCCACGCACTTAACCACTACACCAAAAAGGAGATAAGGTTGGTCTGGAATGACTTATTCTTGATAAACCAATGCTGGCTACTACCAATTAACTCATTCCATTCAATGTGCTCACAGACAGGGCATTTAATAATCTGCTCTAGAATTTTTCCAGGTATTGATGTCAAACTGACAGGCCTGTAATTTCCTGGGTCCGTCTTTTTTCCCTTCTTGAAGATCAGGACAACATTCGCTATTCTCCAGTCTTCCTGCACAACACCAGTACTCCAGGAAATATCAAAGATTAGAGCCAGAGGCTCTGAAATAACATTTGCAATTTTTTTTAGCACCCTGGGATTTAAGCCATCCGGCCCTGGAGATGTGAAAGTATTTAAGGCACAGTTTCTCTAAGGGAAGAATCCTGGTATACATTAGGTGGAGAGAACTCATTAGATTCCCCCCTCTTACAACCCTCTGTCTCCTTGCCAATCCCTCCTACAAAAACAGGAGACAGCCCCTTCGGGGCAACACATAGCATTTGGGGCATCATTGGAACCCAAGTTCTAGAATATACTACACTTACTCATTTTGCATTATGCCTTTCTCTGCAGTCCTTTCTGTCCTGCTCTATATGCCTGGTGTTGACACCCAGAGATCCTTAATGCCATATACTATGTCTGGTTCCTGAGTACTCGGTTGTGTGGTTAAAGGACTGCTCCCCAGTGTGTGAAATGTGGACACTAGGGATGGGCATATACTGGGAAAACATAGTTTGGTTTGTGGTTCATGATGGACCCATGAACCGAACCCAACCAAAATGGCCTCATACAAACTGAAAATGCTGCAAGGGCCAAGCTACCTCAGATAGAATATTATCTATCTATACCCATACTAGGAAAAAGGCCCGTTGTGGAAATAAATACAATGACCTCTAGAAAGAGGCTTTGGGCGGGTGCCCCGGCCTTGGACACTCAATTTGCTGTGGCGACCTCAACAGGGTATAATGACACTGAGTCCACCATTTTCTCCAGAGGAACTGATCTCTGCTACCTAAAGAACAGTTGTAATTTTGAGTGATCTCCAGCAACGATGGCTCCCCAGAAGGAAATAGTTGGTTTGGAGGGTGGAGTCTATGGCTTTGTACCTGTCTGAGGTCCCACACCTCCTGAAACCTCATCCTCTCCAGGCTCCATCCCTCACATCTCCAGGAATTTCCCACCTGGAGTTGGCAACCCTATCTCCTTCCCAGCCAATCATCAACTTACCTTTATTTCCTCCTCACTCTTCAGCTTTCCTCCCCCACACCTGCTCTGAAGCCCTGACTTCTATGTCATATTGGCTGTCATATGGGGGCCACCTCAGCAGAATATAAGGATACAGAGCCCACCATTTTCTCCAGGGGAACTGATCTCTGCCATCTGGAAAGCAGTTGTAATTCTGAGTGATCTCCAGCCCTCACCTGGAGATTGGACACATTTTACCTCAGAACAGCAAACTGTTTAGAATGTTAGAGGCAAAAGCCAATCAAGTCACATATGCAAACGACCTCTGTGTTCCATGCAAATAACCTCTGTGTTCTGACTGGCTGTGGGGGGAGAGGAAGAGCAAACTGTTTAGAATGTTGGAGGCAGGACTCAGGCAAAGCAGCCAGTGGATAGGGAAACCCTCTGAATGACAGATCAGAGAGCGAACTGATTTTGGAGCGTGTGGAATGTTCTAGAGAAGTGCCACCACCATTTGGCTTTTATTTATAAGGGAGTTAATATGGTGTACACAATGGTGAAGATTAAAATCATAAGGTCTGAATATCAGACTGCATAGAACATCAACATGAGCTTTACATGAGCTGTAGTAATTTCACATACAAAGTTGATGATTTAACATACACTAGGATCTGGGAGAATCAGGTTTGAATTCTCACTCTGCCATGGAAGCTTGCTGGGTGACCTTGCCAGTCATAGGCCCCGGTCACATGAGAGGATTTGGGCCGGGAGAGGGACGGATCAGGGGCGAAGCAAATGGGCGCAATCCCACCGCAACATCTGGGAAGCATTGGGCGCCCGTCCCCGATCCGGCCCTTCCAACGATAACCCGCAGCAAAAAAGAACCAGAAGAGGGTCTTGTTGGTCAGTCACATAGAATTCTAAAGGAACTTGATTGCTAGTGTGAGTGATTCTGTTTTGTGTGTATGTGATTTTGATGGCAAGGACTCACGTTAAATTTAGTTGCCATCTGCTGTACATAAAGCAGTTTGGCTAACAGCTTGTTTCTTTTTGATTAGCTTAATTAGCAATCTATTAGTACTCTGAATCACCAGAGTGTCAAACTTGGACTCCCGTTTGCCATGTACTATGGGGATTTGAAGCTGCAGAGGGAGGGAAATTCCGGAAGGTGGGGTGTGAGTGCAACAGTGTGAGAACAGCTCTGTTGTAGTGGCAATGCAACTCTTCTAAGAAGCCTCCCTTCTCAGGGATGACCTTGGATACTGACTGAGCTTGCTAACATAATGGTGAATTTACAGGTGGGGGTTTGAAGCATGTGAATGCTAGGCGGGATGGCTGTGAGGTGTGATTGGTTGGGATCTGGGGGGGTTATTTGAACTATCTATAACTTTCTATAATCTTTATTTTTCAATGAACAAATCATTGCCAGAGAGTGTTTTTGAGAGTAACTTTGTCCAAGAGTCTGACATAGTGTCAGAACTCCCTCTCTTCGACTGTCACATCACAAGAGTGATAGCTGATGAAGGTTGAATTCCAGCTGTTTAGAAGAGTATTGCTCTGTTCTTTCTCTTGCAAAGATCAGCAATCAGCTTAGCAGGTAATCTTGAAGGATCCTGAGCCAAGAACAACACCAAAATGTGGAAGGAACACAAAGGGACATAAGAACATAAGAGAAGCCAATGCTGGATCAGGCCAATGGCCCATCCAGTCCAACACTCTGTCACACAGTGGCCCAAAATACCAGGTGCCATCAGGAGGTCCAGCAGTGGGGTCAGGACGCTAGGAGCCCTCCCCCTGTTGACCCCCCCCAAGCACCAAGAATACAGAGCATCACTTGCCCCAGATTCCCTATCTATACCTTGTGGCTAATAGCCACTGATAGACCTCTGCTCCATATGCTTATCTAATTCCCTCTTGAAGCCGTCCATGCTTGTAGCTGCCACCACCTCCTGTAGCAGTGAATTCCATGTGATAATCACTCTTTGGGTGAAGAAGTACTTCCTTTTATCTCTTCTAACCCAACCGCTCAGTAATTTCATGGAGTGCCCACGAGTTCTTGTATTGTGAGAAAGGGAGAAAAGTACCTCTTACGATAGAGCATAATCTTATAAACCTCAATCATGTCACCCCTCAGCCATCATTTCTCCAAGCTAAATAGCCCCAAGTGCTTTAACCTTTCTTCATAGGGAAAGTGTTCCAACCCTTTTATCATTCGAGTTGCCCTTTTCTGCACTTTTTCAAAACCTATAATATCCTTTTTAAGGTGTGGGGACCAGAACTGTATACAGTATTCCAAATGAGGTCGCACCATTGATTTATATAGGGGCATAATGATATTGGCTGATCTATTTTCAATACCCTTCCTAATAATCCCCAGCATAGCATTGGCCTTTTTTATTGCAGTCACATACTGTCTCAACATTTTCAGCGAGTTATCTACTAGGACTCCAAGATCTCTCTCTTGGTCAGTCTCTGCCAGTTCAGACCCCATCAACGTGTATTTATATTTTTGATTTTTGGCTCCAATGTGCATCACTTTGCACTTTGCCACATTGAACCCCATTTGCCACGTTGACGCCCACTCGCCCATCCTGGACAGATCCCTTTGGAGTGCCTCACAATCCTCCTTGGTTTTCACCACCCTGAACAGTGTTTGAATCAGTGGTTTCACACACTCTGGAGCTTTAGGCAACCAATCTGTTCAACAGGGCTGCCAGATTTCCACTTCAAAAACAAAGGATTTAGGCTGTGACTGCGCACACTAAATAATCTACTTTCAGTCCACTTTCAATTGCACTTTAAGTGGGCGGACTCTAATCTGGGAGAACCGGGTTTGATTCCCCACTCCTCCACTTTCACCTGCTGATGTGACCTTGGGTCAGTCACAAGCTTTGGCCCAGCTGTCCTTGAAAAAGAGCAGTTTGTGTCAGAGTTCTCTCAGCCCCACCGACCTCACAGGGTGTCTGTTGTGGGGAGGGGAAGGGAAAGGAGTTTGTAAGCCGCTCTGAGACTCCAAGTGAAGGGCGGGGTATAAATCCAATCGCTTCTTCTTCTTCTTTTCAACTGGATTTTACTGTCGTATTGAAACACAGAAGCTACATTTTGCAGTGATTTTTCACTACCAACAATGGCTGGAAATAAAATTAGTAAAAAAGTACCTTTGTTTACTTATCATTCATTTCCATTTCTTTTTCCAAACCTGGCTACTGTACCAACTTTCCTAAGGTGTAAACAGATGAAAGACTTTTAAAGAGTTTCTCCACTATGCTTTGTGCACTCAATTTCTTTCCAGATATTTTAACCTGTATTTACCATATCTCTTCCTTCTTCTTGCTTTCATTATTCAGTTCTTGCTTTTTTGGCCAGTTTCTGCCTGAATAGGTCTCCCCCGTCTTTTAGCTTCCTGTATGCTATACAATAGCTCAAGAGAATTGAAACAATATTTCGATGTATTTATTTGCTTATTTGATACATTTATGGACAGCTTTTCAACTTCAAAAGTTTTCAAAAGTAACTTATGAAATAATGCATTTATTACCATTAACATGACCATAATCAAGGAGGCCTTGATTTCTTTGCTTCTGGAAGTTGGCAGAATTCAAAGAGTACTTTATAATCTCCCCAGCAGCCTCTGGCTGAATGGCTGACAGTTAAATGGTCAGACTGGCTCTGGCTCTTTTGGAAGATTTTAAAATACAGGGAGTCTCCTCAGCAGTCACAGAATGTGCCATGAACATTGTTTTTCAACAGTAGAAGTAAATTTTGCATATGATGGGCTTTATAGTCACCAAGCCCTGACCTAGATGGCCCAGGCTAGCCCAAGTTCATCAGATCTCAGAAGGTAAGCAGGTCAGCTGTGGTCAGTATTGGGATAGGAGACCACTAAGGAATTCCTGGCTTCCTCAGTAGAGGCAGGCAATGACAAATCACCTCTGAATATCTCTCACCTTGAAAACCCTATGGGCTTGCCATATGTGGGGTACAATCTAATGACAACAAAGTCACCTTACTTCCAAGTAAATCTGCTTAGTATTGCTCATGTAATATTTGATGATGCTATTCAGCATTTGTATTAAGATTAGGAGATTCTCCATTTCTGCCTAATACTATTTTTCTTCTCATGCCATGTGAGATTAGTTGAAAAAATGTATTAGTCTGACATTAAGAAGAACAGCATGGAGACATGCTATGAAAAACAACACATGCTCCTTGTTTCCAAGGCCTTCAGGTAAAATCCATTTTGAAAAGCACTGGTTTAAAAGGTACTTCAAAAAAAAAAAATCAAAAGACTTACTGGAATTTGAAACAGTTATGCCAGCAACCAGTTCTGAGAAAAATGCATTGGAATTGAATTTGAAAATGGGCGTTGAAAATTATGAAAGTTCTCGTTCCAAACATATCTGTTCTCTGCTATGAAACTGAAATATTGGGGGGCTTAGCATACTGACCTCTGGAAAAACTAGAAACATGTTTGGATTCTAAAGTTGCATTTGTGATGTCTGTGATTTAAAAGGAATGCAGACATGGTTATACAGGTTCCAAATTTTGTAAATTACAGATATATTTTGTACCATAAGAATCCAGGTGTCTTGTTATCTTCTTCTGGAAATAATCACTCACACATGTTGCATTACTGACAGTAGTGAGGTCTGATATGGATGGAGGAGTGTGCTTCCAGAGATTGAGAAGGACACTGATTGTGAAATTGAGTTGTAGGGTGTACAAACAAGCAACGGTAAGGTTGATTGCTAATTCTGGAAAGTTCCAAACAAGATACCTGCCAGTAAGTCCCCCAAAACACATGCCACACATGCATGCACACGGCCTTCTGAGCATGACTGCTTATGTTCTTCTAAACTTAGATTTGGGGGGGGGGTATTAAAAATCCCTATATGGTTTGGGACTAACATATCACCTAATCACTTATGACCCTACCCAACCACTATGGTAATTTTTGGAAACCCTACTTCGGGTGTCCCCAGCTTCTGAGATTAGATGGGTGGCAGCCCAGAAGAGGGCCTTGTTGGTCATGACACCAAAGCTCTGGAATGTTCTCCCCAGAGAGATTCACTGTTCCCCCTCTGTTGCTGATGTAGGTTTTTGTTTCATTTGGCATTCCCTCAATGACCCCTAGGGCCATGGTGGCTTAGTGGTTAAGACGCCGAGCTACAGACCGGATGTTTGAGACCCTAGTGTGCTGCATGACGGAGTGAGCTCCTGTCTCTGGCCCCAGCTCCAGCCAACCTAGCAGTTTGAAAGCAAGAAATTGCAAGTAGATAAATAGGTACTGCTTTGGTGGGAAGGTAACAGCGTTCCGTGCACCTCGGCATTTAGTCATGCCGGCCACATGATCACAGAGAAATCCTCAGACAGTGCTGGCTCTTCGGCTTGGAAATGGAGATGAGCATTGCCCCTAGAGTCAGATTCAACTGGCTTTCAAGCAAGGGAAACCTTTACCTTTTTACTTTTACAATGATCCCTCCTTCCTAACCAATGTTTTGTATTTTACCTCTGTTTTTAACCTTTGTTTTTAATTATTTTAATGATGTGTGTTTGATGGGAGGTTTGATTTTAATGGTTTTTAAATGTAATTTTATCAAGTTTTTTAAATTGTTAGCTGCCTTGGTGGGCCTTGTAAGGGCAGAAAGGTGGGATACACATTCTGTAAATAAAGAAATAATGAGGCGCAATAACACATGTGATTCATGAGTGGGAAAGGAAAATGTACTTATGTTGCCACTGAGTAAGCCCTTTGATATATCTGGGACACCTACATAGATCTTCCAGAAGGACTACCCATCCTTTTTATATATTTCTGAATTTGGCTTCACCCGAGATTTCTTGCGCAGGTTGTGTGATGCCACGATCGGCTTGAGACGACCTCATCATTGGACTTGAGTTACCCAGGGGATTAAGGAAGACTTGTTTGTCTGGCGTGACTTCCTGGCTTCCTATAATGGGAGAGAGACAGAGAGAGAGAGACAGAGGAAGAGACAAGGGGCTGTTCTTTGCAGTAAAAGCCAGAAGCCTCCTTTAAATAAAATCTAGCTCTGAGCCTCTGGCCTAAGACAACTGCTTTCCCGATATCAATGTCAGTAGCAACAAATCAATCATTTGGTACCCAGATATGTAGAAGCTATGAAATAGCTGACTGATATTGCCTCTTTATTTCTGGCACCAGGGTCAAAGGATAGATTTGTCTGTGTAACAGTTTAAGTAGGATCAACGTTTGTTCAGCATTTCTAGGCTAGACGTTACAACAGAAAGATTAGAAGAGCACAGCAGATCTTATAGTTCTGAATAGATTACTGGGCAGGCCACAGGAGAATTTAAAATCTGGAATACCCAGGTTCAAATCCCCACTCAGGCCATAGAAGTTTGCTGGGTGACCTTGGGCCTGTTACACTCTCTCAGCCTAACCTATCTCACAGGATTTTTGTGAGAATAAAATGGGGGGAAGGAGAATGATGTAAACCACTTTGGGCCTCCATTGGGGAGAAAAGTGGGGTATAAATGAATTAAATCAATAATAAATATAACAAAAATAAGCTACTGGGGTCCCTACTGGGGAGAAGAGAACAGATGTTTATAATCAATATAATTAATTATATTCATACAAATATAAAAGAAGTAGCTTCCATCATTCCTTTCCTTGTTGTGCTCTATAGGGGAGAAAGACTTAGTGCAGCATCACCATGTATTGGTGGGCTGCTTCCATAGGGATGGGGCCGGGGGCCTAGCCCGGGATGCTCCTTTGTGAGCGACTGGCGTTAAAGCTATGAGTGAACAATTTGACTACTGCATAAATTAGTTTGCTCTGGAGGCATCTTTCCTGAACTAAGACAAAAATGTATGAGCTGGAGGCTAAAAAACTGTTAGCTAGCTTGCACTTAGAGGGAACACTGGACAAAACCCAGGGGCCTTCAGAAGGTCCACCAGCAGGGCCAGAACTCCAGGAGCCCTCCCACTCTTGCCTTCCAAGCACCAAGAAGACAGAGCATCACTGTCCCAAACATAAGAACATAAGAGAAGCCATGTTGGATCAGGCCAGTGGTCCATCCAGTCCAACACTCTGTGCCACACATTGGCCAAAAATACCAGGTGCCCTCAGGAGGTCCACCAGCAGGGCCTGAACCCCAGAAGCCCTCCCACTCTTGCCCCCCAAGCACCAAGAATGCAGAGCATCACTGCCCCAGACATAGGATGGGATGGAGGACGGGGCGGGGAGCTGCTAAATGTTTCATGGTCTGAACTTTTTTTCCTGCTTTATGTTTTTTATGCTATTTTATGCTGAATTTTTAGTAACTGGGTGTTATTGGCCTGTTTATGATTTATTTATCTCATTTGATTTTGTGAGTCCCTTCTAGAAGACCTCTTAAGATGTGGCATGTACTTTTTCTGAACAAACAGCCAGGTATCACAGTTTTAACAAGCCAAGTACCAAAACAAAGAGCTGTGTAAAAGGGATGGTAGTAGCAAAAGCTAATGTACTAAAGAACAAGAGGGTGCAAATAAAACATATATTATCTTTTTTTAATTTTTAATTTTTTAATTCTTTATTACTACAAACGCTACAAAAGGGAAGGGAAATAACGGGTGCTAAGACTAACCAATAATATATAAAGATAAAGCAAGGATCATAATATCTACAAAATTCTTGATAGTCATTCCTACTATATCGATATAAGAAGAAAAAAGATTCAAGGAATAATACTGGTTGCCATATTTCAAAATTAGTAAAGCTAAATCAAGCTCGTTTAGCCATTTAGCCAAATTGGGTACATCATAGTTTCAAATACAAATTAATCTTTCAGAATTTCATTACATTACGTTAATTATCTCCTGTGCTTATTCTTCTCATATTTCATTTGGACTTTAAGAGTTTTAGAAACTGCTACTCCTTTTTTGAAGTCAGAACCTTCAGAAGAGCTGTAAGGAATAGTTATACTGTCTTCAGACTCAAGATCGCTCTTTTCATCTGCTTCTATATTGTCCTCTGTTTTCTGTTTATCATTGGACACTATTTGCTGCTGCTCCAAGAATATCTTTGCTTTTTGGGCAGAGTCAATCTTCTCCTTTTTACCATTATAGTTGAAAATAAGGCCTTCTGGAAATGTCCACCTGAAAGGAGTGGAATGGTTATGTAGAAAGGAGGCTAAGTTTTTATATTGTCGTCTCCTCTTTCGTATCTCAAATACCCTTTAAGATCTTCGCTTCTTCACCTTTGATTTTCAGGGATCTCCCATTTGTCACTTTCAAGATAACATCTCTCATAGACCTTTTGGAGAATCTAAGAAATATTTCACCAGGCAGTTTGTTCTTCTTGATAAAGTCTTTTAACTATATCCACCAGTTGTTTTTGGAAACAGTCCAGCTTATTATTGATGTTAGTCATCTGGTCCAACAAAGGGTGCAATGCTGTAGCCATCATGATTGGGAAGTCAGCAACTGCTTATGGTTTAAGAACTGACGTCACTGAGCTGGCAGTTCCTGGAGAAGGTATTTTTTAAAGCGCCATTTTGTCTCCTCTCATTGACATTGTTTACACAAGGTACGGTCTATTTAAACAATCTGAAAGTCCACTAGTTTTGTTTTGTTTTATACTATTTTTCACTCTGCTCAGCTAACTTGGAGATTTTGTAATCGAAACCATCCCTTGCCACCTAGTTATCGCTTAAGAACGAATGTTTTCCTTGGGGGGGGGGTTCCCCTCCTCCTCCCCTCCTTCCAGATCTGCTAGGGGCTATGTATCGGTTTCTCCGCTTCACCACTTGTTTAGCTTTCGGGGATTTGAAAAAACTCACAGTTCATTCCGGTGATTTTTTTAAGAGTAGGAAGAAAAACATTGCACTGGATAACTTGCCCGCATCGTCCGGCATGCACCTCTATTCTCCATATTGGTCTTGTAGTGATGGGACCTATTGGAGTAAGGAGGAGCCTCAATTCCTTGGCTGTCGCCTTGGGAGAGGCACCTCCCACACCCCAGGCTAAGAGACCCCTACAAGGTCACTAGGGGGCCCCTCCCATTCACCGCGATTTCGGGGCACTCACATCAGAGCTCAATGGAGCACACCCATTCAGGGAGTCACCAAAACCGGAAGTTTAATAGAACATATATTATCAATGAATATTTTCAATAATGCAAAACAGCATATAAATATTACAAAGTAATCAAACAAATGCAAACAAGGCAAACAGGTAAGTTCAACAAATACTTAATCAAAAACTGCAGGTAAGTACAACCAGAAGACAGACAAGTTCAGGTAAGTTCAACTCAGATAAGTTCAACAGGTAAATTAAGCATACAATAGGTAAATTCAGCAAATTCAACAGGTAGGTTCAGCATACAGCAGGTAGATTTGGCATACAACAGGTAGATTCAACAAGTTCAGCATACAACAGGTAGATTCAAAACAAAGGTTCCAGATATTCATAACTTCGTTTCTATGATCTTCTTCAGTAATAACCGTTACAATTTTCTCATAAGCATGATATTCATGAAAATCCGAGGTATGAATGTCATCAAAAAGAATTTCCAAAAGTCAGAGCAGCATTATTCTACAGATGGGCAACAAGTCACTGCTTCTTTAGGGAAGAAGTCTCCACTACGCTTACCTGCTGGTATTGCAATTTATGAAAAATTATTTATGAAAATTATTGAAAATATTCATTGACAATATAAGTTTTATTTGCACTCTCTTGTTCTTTAGTACATTAGTTTTTTCTACTTTAGCATCCCTTTTACACAGTTCTTTGTTTTGGTACTTGCCCTTTGCTGTGTGATCTCTTTTATAGTTTTAACAAGCCTACAAGAGGGCATAGCAAGCAAACATTGGTTAACAGAGCTGTACAAAGGTGCCACAATCTACATAGCAGAACAGATGATGTTGGCATGAGAAGCCCCATTCCATATTAGACCTTCTTTTTCATGGGAATGTTTTTGGTCCTTACATCCTCTTGGTGCACTAAAGTATGATTTAGGAGCTCTGCAAGATTTCTGGGTCAATGGCCAGTTCCATATACTTTGTGGCAAGATAAACCATGCTCCAGGGGTATGGTTGTTTATCCCAGGAGCCCTTGGCTTGTTCTGACTAAAGCTGGAAACACACATAGCCTATGCAGGGCACAGATAGGATTGCATTACAGATCTGTATAGCTATTGAGAAAAGGATTCTTTTTTAAAATAGAAATGGTGTGTATTTTGCCACTGCATCAAGAGATGGGTTGAAATATCCATGGTAATATATATATCTGTAGTTTGTCCTACATGTTATAGCTATGTTCTGCATCTGGGAGCTAGCTATCTTTTACAAGATTTTTTTTCTACCCCAATAGCTTCTTAACATCCTAACCCAATTTTAGCTTAACATGGAACTTATTGATGTTCACTAGGCAAAATTGCCTAATGATGGAGCATTAGGCTTTTTCTTTCCAGCTGTAGTGGCAGATAGAAAGTAACAGTAGATTGTGGCTAAATGATTCTCATCACAGGCTGCTGTCTCTCTTACCCAAACCTTTAAAAGATCTATCTTAAACATTATTTTTCTAATTGTAGACTTGTAAGTAGAAAGTAAAACACTAGGAGAGGTAATACAATCTTTTAAAAATCATATTAGTTTTTGTGCTGTTAAAAACACAAATTCTAAGATTCATGTAAGGACATCTGTAAAAAGATGCATGCTGCATCAGGCCAAGGATCTGTATAATTCAGCTTCCTGTTTTCAACACTGTTGTTGGGGGCGTGGCGGAGCTGTCGAAGATGGCGGTCGCATAATTGTGCAGCTCCCAAGCCCGTAGTACCCACCCGTCCTTAAAACACTCTCTACCGACGACATATGCTAAAAAGCGCTCAGCTGGGTATGGGGAAATCTGATCTGCTTAAGAATAGAGTTGCCTCCGGGACTTCCCGATCCATTAAAGAGCACTTTGGTGTTGAAGCGAACAAAAGCCTCGGAGGCCAGAGGGAACTTCAAATGGCGGCGACGGAGAAAACAACGGAGAATGTGACGCAACAAAACTCAGACCCGGCTATCTTAGCATATTTAAAAACCATGGAGGCGAGCCTGATTGATCGAATATCCACTCTTACAACTCATGTGGAAGACATCAAACTTTCAGTGTCCCAGGCAGTGGAAAAAGCTGAGTCAGCGCTGGAAAACAGCTTGGAAAATCAGGCAAATATTAAGCTTATATGTGAACATGTAACTGATGTGAATGATCGTTTAATTGCTGTTGAAACTGAACAAAAGTCAGTTAACCTTAAATTTCGCGGTTTTCCGGAGGAGGCAGAAGGGACAGCAGACTTGATTACTTTTATAGCCTCCTTTATTGCCCATGCATTACAGCTTGAAGAGGGTGTTTACCCAGTCATTACAAAAGCAGCCAGATTAGGCTCCAAAAAAAGCATGAAAAACAATGTCCCAAGAGATATCTTAGTAACAATACCTGATATACGGGTAAGAAAAAGGATCCTGTCTGAGGCACAAAATGCAGATACTTTCATTTATAATGGAGAACATATTGCTATTTTCCCTGATGTGCCAAAGGAAGCCCTTTTAATACGAAGAAAGCTGAAAACAACTACCAAACAACTGCAGGAACTGCACCAAAAATATAAATGGATGCCATCAGGCAAGCTATATGTGTACTATCAAGGCTTACATCTCTACGCACACGACGAAAACTCAGGGA
>NW_015169240.1:153134-153321 GCF_001447785.1 Gekko japonicus | reverse complement strand
TCTGATTATCTGCTTTTTCAGTATTAAAATGTTCTTTACAGTTTCTTGCTTAAACACTGTGGACTTGCACTAACGGTAGTTTAAAATGTTTGAAAATAAATTGTTGGGTGGGGAAAGGGGGGAGTTGTAATGATTGGTTGCCTCCCTTTATAAGGGAACAGTAGATAGCACTTGAGCTATCTGGCCA
>NW_015169240.1:129620-151556 GCF_001447785.1 Gekko japonicus | reverse complement strand
ATTGCTCGTGAGCGAAAGTTCTGCTTCGTGAACTACCAGCATTAAAAACCCTACAGCTACAATCCGTGTGGATAACACTCTAAGCAGAACTTTTAAAATGAGTAGAGGCACAAGACAGGGTTGCCCCCTGTCACCCTTATTATTTGCCATGGCTATTGAGCCTCTGGCAGAAGCAATAAGGCTATGCCCAGATGTTACTGGTATAAGCATTGGAGGCCAGGAACACCTCATTAGCCTATATGCCGATGATCTTTTAATTTTTTTATCCAACCCGACTTCCTCATTGGAAGCACTACAAAAAATCTTTATAGAAATGCAAATGATAACAGGCTTAAAAGTGAATATTAACAAATCAAAATTAGTCCCTTTATATATAGCCAGTAATTTACAATCTCAGCTGCAATCAACATTTCCATTTAAATGGACGATGGAAAGCTGGAGGTGTCTAGGAGTCCTTATTCCTAATGACCTGAAAGATCTCTTAAAATATAATTTTTTAGAAGTGATAAAAAGCACACAAAAAAAATTTGAACAATGGAAAACACAGAATTTTACTTGGGCTGATAAACTTAACATAATTAAAAGTTTTGTATTACCGAAATTTCTATTTTTGTTCAGGGCATTACCTATTCAAATAGATTTTAAAACATTGAATAAATGGCAAAAGAATTTAACTGATTTTTTTTGGGGATATAAAAAACCCAGAATAAAATTTAGTACTTTGAGAAGACATGTAAAAAAGGGAGGACTAGATTTCCCTGATTTATCTTTATATTATCATGCCACTATTCTTTCTAACATTACTAGGCTACTAAGATCACAAACCAAGCTTTATTGGCAGCAAATACAAGAAGTAGAGTGTAACTCTCCTTCATTATCTGAATTATACTGGAATGATGTTAAATATAGAAAAACTGGTTCATTACAAAATGACTTCTTAAAAACTTCCCTGGCAATTTGGGATATGTACAAGTCCAACATCCTTCCTGAAATTTCACGTTTTTCTGAGTACACAGGCCAGCACTGGTTTCAGCCAGGAACAGAACAGCAGTTGTTCGCCAAATGGAAATCGGTAGGTTTTCGCTGCTTAAATGACTTTATCCATAAAGGGAAGATACTTAGTAAAGCAGAAATGGAGACAAAACTTGGGGAACAAATCCCATGGTTTAGATATCTTCAATTAAGTAATATGTTACAAACCTACTTGAATAAGCAAATTTTTACGTCCCCGTTAATGGAATTTGAAAAGATTCTAAATTGTCAAGACGGTGGGTCAAAAGGCCTAATTTCTAAACTATATAAACTGTTATGTTCAATTAAAGACGTAGGCTGGTTAAAAAGTCAAAACCAATGGCAGTTAGATAGTGCACAACCACTACCTGAAAAAACTTGGCAATCAATTTGGGCTTTACCAAATAACGTTTCTCCAATATTCAGTGTTCGATTTAACACATTTAAAATTCTACACAGGTGGTACTTAACACCATCAAGACTTCACAAAATGAAACCAACCATTCCCTCGACATGCTGGAAACAATGTGGACAACTGGGGGATTTTTCACACTGTTGGTGGCATTGTCCGTCAATCCGAAATTTTTGGAATCAAATCTTAGTACAAATAGGGAAAATTACCTCTATCTACTTACCTGCCTCTATAGAATCGATTGTATTAGAATTAGGACTAATAGATCTAGAGCCCAAAAGCACGCAGATGCAGATAGCAATAATGATTGCAATTGCCAGGATTTCAATAGCGCAATTTTGGAAAGCTAAAGAAGCCCCATCACTTCACTGTTGGCAAAATAAGCTGTGGGAATGTTTTGTACATAGCAAAATCTCGAAGAATATCCATGGAGAAAACATAGAAAGCAAACAAGAAATATTTCAGGTGACCTGGTTTCCGATAATATCATATTTAACGAAAAGTGGTATTGTACCTAAGAATCCATATTATGTAAATTTATTGTATTTTTGAAGTTATTGTTCTTTATATTATGCTATATTCAGATGAAGTTTTTCTAAAGCTTAACTCTGTTGATATCACAGTTCCAAAAATGTTATTTGTCATGTTACATTGTTTGTACGGTTTGTTTGTTTGTTTGTTTGTTCTTTTTTGCCTTTTTAATAAAATAAAAATTATAAATTAAAAAAAAAACACACAAAAAACACTGTTGTTCAGTCAGCTTATCTGGGAAACAGCCCCCAATCGTGGCATGAAGGCAACATGATGGTCAACACACTTTATAGATCAAGATGGGTAGCTGTGTTAGTCTGTCTGTAGCAGTAGAAAAGATATCTGAAGAAATAAGCAGTGACTCACAAAAGCTCATACCCTGCCACAAATTTTGTTAGTTTTTAAGGTGCTACTGGACTCTTGCTCTTTTCTACTAAAAGATTTATGGCAGTGATGCAAACAAAGATGAGCTAGAAATGAAAAGATACTGCCAGCACTGGCACATGCCAACAACATACCTAGGTGACTCTCTTGAAAAGGCTTGGAGGAGAAAAAGAACATTGGTTGCCTGACCTATAAAAAAAGTGATCAGGCTGGCTGACACATGACACTAGGTTACAAGGATACAGTCAAGACATTCTTATTTAAACAGAGGATCCTTACAGCTCAGACTGACTGGGAAGAACTGGGAATTAAGAAAAACTTATGAGGCAAGTGATTCCATGCCTTTGCATAATGAGGATCAGGGGCTTGAGACACATGGAGGTTATCACCAGACCTGTACTGTGTCTTCTTGGGGTTGCCACCCTCCCTTTTGGGACAATGAGCTACAACCAATTGGAACACACATACTGGATTAGTTGAGAATACAATAAAGAATTTGTTATTATCTAACAGCATTTTCTCAATCTATTTCTAGGTCCAAGTATTGGACAAAAATCTATAGTAGTCTTTTTCGTTATCTTTTATTATTTCATTAAAATTATGGATGCTGTCTGGAAGAATAAACCACTTTAGAGGCCTACGCTGTCTGAACATCTCTTTTCTGTCATCCTTGTCTGAGGTTTCCACAATTATATAGATCAATTCTAGGTGGTTTTTTTTTAAAGCTTTTAAAGACAAGGGTCCTCAGCTTGGCAATTACAGGTGCCATGGTACCCACCAGTACTTCTGCTGGTGCCTGCCAAGCTTTTCAGAAAGTGGGTGGAGCCATTGTAAGGCAGGGCTGTAGAACCTCTAAGAGTAAATAATAGGTACATACTTGGCTCCCCGACACTTTAAAAAAAATTCAAAGTATATAATCAACTGCCACTTCAGGCAAAATAAGTCCCCCCTTTACCTCCTTTAAGGTTTGTTGGGGAGACCAATCTAAAACTGAATCTGCACAAGACAGATGTAATATGATAGCTGCTTTATTACAGTGCATGCATGATGGAAATGGTTCCCCTTCTAGACTCAGCTGACCTGGCCGTCTTGATCCATAATACTGTAACATTGAAACTTGAACACTGGAATGCCCTCTGCATGGGGCTGACAACTCAAAAATTTTAGGTGGAGCAAAATATGTTGGCTTGACTTTTGACTGGAACCAGATGATTTGAACACACAAACATCATTGGTTGACTGTTTATTTTTGAACTCAATTTAAAGTGCCTTAAATTGGCTCCTAAATTTGAGCTAAAAAAAGACTTTAAAGGCCATCGTTATGAGGGAGCCACATAATTACAGGATCATTCCTCCTGATACGAACCCACATGACCTCTGTGGTCTCAATAGGTTTTACTTGTTCCATCTGTCTGGGCTATGAGACCTGTCTCAGTCCATTTGTGAGTCTGTTCTTTGCAACAGTTTTCATGAAGAAATCAAAGGACTGTCTTTCCTTCTGTTTTTCAAGAGCTCTTGTATAACAGTGTTATCCCGAAAGGCTTCGGATCAAGTGTAACATGCAGAGATTGGGATTGGAATGCAGTGCCTGTTTTTGGATTTACAATGTTTTGCATGCTGTCTGGTTTTAATTTTTTTAAATAGCATTGTTATTGTTCATTTACCTATTATGTAAACTGCCTTGAGCCTTGTGCAACGGAAAGGTATAATAAAAATACTTTAATTAATTAATAAAGTTGAAATAGAATTGTATTTGATAGGAAGATTTGATTTAATACTTCCAATCTAAATATATTTAGTGAAAAGGAAGTCTTGCTGAGTTCAACAGAATACTTTCCATTAAATATGCATATTTAATAGATCTACTGATTTCATTAGAGACTTGCCTTTGAGAAAAAATGGTTAAGATTGTGCTATTAAATTATTGTAATAGGTTCATGCTTAAAGTTGGTCACAGTATATCACCCATAGCAGTAACAGTGATGACCTTATTAAACCTATCCCATCTTTATAGCGGATGGTTTTAAAGCTATGTGATTGTTCTTGGTGGACCCAGTCAACTGCCAGCCATTAAATCTCTCTGTTTCACTCCCCACCCCTGTTGAAGGGGGGGAAGCAAAACCAACCAGTTTACTGGCTGTGCAACTGAGAATTTTAATGGCTTACAGCTGACCAGGTCCGCTGGCTAGCTTTTAGGTTTAAATGGCTGGCAGCCATTTAACCAGTTGGTTTTGCTTCCCCCCTTCAATGAAGGGGAGCAAATCCAAGAAGTTTAATTGCTTGCAGCCATTTAACTGGTTGGCTTCGCTTTCCCCTCTTCAAAGCTGGGAGTGAAACTGACCAGCTTTATGGCTTGCAGCCATTTAACCAGTCGTTTTCACTCCCTCCTTTGAAGGAAGGAGGAGCAAAACTGAGAGATTTAATGACTCACAGCAGTTTAAATCTAACAGCTGACCGGGACCATTTAACCTGTCGGTTTCACTTCTCCCCACTTTGAAGGAGAGGAGCAAAACCGAAGGGTTACATGGCTGCCAGCCAGCCATTTAAATTTAACAGCTGACCAGCGAACCTCACACTGCTCATCTGGCAGTTTTAAATGGCTGTCCTTGAACAGCCAAACTGAACTGAATATAAGTCTGGGAAATATTCGGGGAAGGCATCTTCCTTGAACATCGGTTCATGAACTCCAAAGCAGCCCAAGTTTTGGGCCAAATTTTGGTTCATGAACCAGTTCATGCCCATCCCTAGTTGTCTGCAACAATGATATTTTCCATTCTCTAGTAACACAGGGGATTTCTTTCTCAGTTGTTCTGTCTACCTGCAGGTTTTCTTTCCAGTTGTAATGTGTGCTTGATATATTAATAAGACATAAGTAGTTAACATAAGCTAGTGTTATTTGCAGGATACTAGTTTACTAGTTCAAGACCTGACTACATGAAGCTACTGACAACCATCGTTCCATTGCTGAATGACCAATTTCTGCCTTTTAGCACTCCAGGGAAACATTTCTGAATGGGAACCAAGAAGTACTAAGAGACAAAGACTAGATATTAGAAGCTTAGAGATTTTTCTAGCTTTGGCTTTGATATTAATGGAAAAGCTATTACCATAGCAAAAAGTGCAAGATACCTATAGCAGTAAACTAGTAAATATATAAGTAGCAATTAGCTACTTACATATAAGTAATAACTAGCTATGCACCTCTAAGGAACTGGACAGTAGTCTGAAGGCCAAACTAGGTGGTACCACATCCACAAGTCCACCAGAGAGATGCAACACCATTTTAGAGCCTCAATTTTTACTTTTCAAAATATTGCAGGAGTATAGTCCTGCTGGAAACTGTGGCGTGGGGGTGGGGGTGAGGGTCTCCTGTCTACTCCCTATGCTGTTTTACACAGCCAAAATGGTGACTGTTTTGGCAGTTGAAAATGGTGTTCATAGGGGAGACAAGAGCCCCTCATCCTCTTGCTTTGTGCCTCCCAGCGGCATTTTGAAAAGTAAAAATTTAAAATGGTGCTGTGTCCCTATGGTGGACTTGGGTATGCAGTATCATCTAGTTTGGCTCTGGGAGATCAAAGAAAGTTTCAAAAGAGAGGGAACAAAAGAGAGTGAGCCTTTTGTGCAGTTAACTTGGGATGCTACACTTTGTCATCAACAGATTTGCTTCAGAAAAATTGGATTTCATCACCAAAAAAATCTAATATTCAGTCCAAGACATTGTGTAATCAAATATTCCATACAACAGTTTATTTTAAAATTTATTGCCAGTTGTTTTCTTTTATTTGGCATCAACATCACAGTTCACATTTTTTGGTCAACTGGAAAATGTAGTGAGAAGAAAAATTAAAATTGAATTTAAAAGGCAGTCATATGTAGATGTTAGATACAGGCTTCATATATAATGGCAATTCTTCATGCTGATAGCAGATGCTTCAGATGAAACTGTTACAGAAGTCTAAGTCCTGATGTCATTCTAACACTTCAGGAAAGTAAGCTGACAGAGAACACAGATAGACCATGAGGTAACTAGCTCAAGAAGGAAGCTGTGCTGTGGTCTGATTTAGTGGTTAGAATGCCAAACCAGGGACCTAGGTTTGAATCCCTAGTTGGCCATGAACCTCATTAAGTGACTATGGGCCAATCATACACTCTCTTTCTTAGTCTAATCTGTTTTACAGAGACATGAATATATAAAGTTGCCATGTCAGCTATGTGGAACACAGCAAGTCAAGACATTGTTGCAGCAGTTTACTGATCAGAATCCACAGGCTTGCCCAAGAAACCAGGAAGCTGAGAGGTCGGTTCTATAGGAGAAGACTGACCAGGAGACAGCCTATACTTGAAGAAGACCCCATTAGCCTATACTTGAAGTTGAGATTTTTTGTCCCAATTTGCATCACCTTGCACTTACGAATACTGAATTTCATTTGCCACATTGTCACTCACTCACCCAATTAGTGGAGATCCTATTGGAGTTCTTCATAGTCATCCTTGGTTTTCACCTTCCTGAATAATTTTGCATCATCTGCAAATGTGGCCACTACACTACTCAACCTTAGTTCCAGATCATGTATGAACAAATGACACTGTACCGGCCCCAATACTGATCCTTGTGGACCCCGCTGCTTACTTCCGTCCATTGTGAGAACTGTCCATTTATTCCTACTCTTTGCTTCCTGTCATTTAGCCAGTTTTTAATCCATAAGAGAACCCATCCTCTTATCCTATGACTGCTAAATGTACTCAGGAGTCTTTGGTAAGGTACCTTGTCAAACGCCTTCTGAAGGTCCAAGTATATAATGTCTACCAGATCACCATTGTCTACATGCTTGTTTACTTTCTCAACGAACTCCAAAAGGTTGGTGAGGCAGGACTTCCTTTGCAGAAGCTATGCTGATTTTCCCTCAGCAGAATTCATTCCTCTATATGTGTAATAATTCTATCTTTGATCACATTTCTATTCATTTCTTTGAGACAGACATTAGACTGACTGGCCTATTATCTCCTCGTTCCCATCTGAAACCCTTTAAAAAAAATTGGTGTAACATTTGCTACTCTCCAATATTCTGGTACAGCAGCTAGATTTAGTGATAGGTTACATATACAAGTTAGTAGATCAACTATCTCACATTTCAGTTCCCTAAGAACTCTTGTGTGTATGTCATCAGGACCTGGAGACTTACTGTTATCTCAATTTGACTCAGTTCTTCAAATTCCCTTCCTGAAAGTAGTGGCTGTGGCATGGGTATGTCTCACACTTTCCACAGTGAGCACAGAAGTAAAAAAAAAAGTCATCGAGCTTCTCTGCCATCTTCCCATCTTCCTTTAGTAATCCCTTTATTCCTTGGTCATCCAAAGACCCAAATGCGTCTGTGGCTGTTTCCTGCTCCAGATATATTAAAAGAAATGTTTATTGCTTGTCCTGATGCTTTTAACAATCTGCTCCTCAAAATCTTTTTTGTATGCCTAATTATTGACTTACATTTCTTTTGCCAGAGCCAAGAGTCCCTCCTGTTCAATTCATTGGTGCAGACCTTCCACTTTTTTTTAAAAAAAGCCTCTTTACTATTTGTAGCTTCCTTGACTTGCATTGGTAGCCATGTAGGAATTCTTTTAGAACAGGAAGTGTCTTTCTTAACCTGTGAAATGCATTCCATTTGGGCTTAAATTAGTGTGGTTTTAAATAGCTTCCAAACATCCTCTAGGGATTTGACTCTCCTGTTTCCATTTCAGCTTCCTTTCAACTATTCATTTTTGTAAAGTTCCCTCTTTTGAAATCAAAAGTTTTGGACTTTAGCGGTAACTTTCTATTGACCTGAATGCTGAACTTAATAACATTGTGGTCACTACTCCCAGTAGGTGCAACAAGCTCTACATCTCTAACCAGGTCTTGAGACCCGCTCAGAACCAAGTCCAAGATCTCTAACCCTCTGGTCAGCTCTGTCACCATCTGATCTAGTGTATAGTCATTTATGAGATAGGAATCTTATTTTTATGGCATGACTCAAGCACACATTTACCCAGTCAATGTAAGGGTATCTGAAGTCTCTTAGTACAATATTATCTGCTTTAGTTAACTCCCTTATTTCCTCCTCCTCAAGCTCAGCCTCAAGAGTTTGATGAGGAGAGCAATAGTACGCCCCCACTTGTAAGTAGCTCTTAGGGCCCAATATTTCCACCCATATTGTTTCTTTTGGGGAGTTAATTCTCCTGATGTTTTCTAACTTATTTGATTCTATGCCCTCTTTTATATATAACACTACACCTCCCCCAACCTGCCCCTCCCTGTCCTGCCTATAGAGCTTATACACAGGAATGACTGTATCCTATAGATCTTCCCCATTCCACTTCATTTCCACTACTATATCAAGGACTGCCTCCTCCCATATGAACCTACCCAACTACTGCAGTCATCTTCAGAGGCCTTTCTTTGGGTGCCTTCACAGTCTGTGGCTAAATGGGTGGCAACCTGAGAAAGGTCATGGCACCAATTTCTTTTTTTTGGTTTTTAAAATGTTTATTAAGATTAAGTATAACTTATCACATATACAATAACTGAAAAACAGTATGCAAAAGTCCTGAGAATCCAAAATTACAAACCAGCCAGTTAATCACCAACAAAGTTTTCAACATACATCAACAGTTATAACATAATAACATAATATTGTTTTTATCTGTTTTAATGTTGGCATTCGTGCCGTTTTGTTAGCCGCCCTGAGCCTTCGGGGAGGGTGGGGTATAAATCTAAAAAAATAAAAAAATAAAATAAATAATAATTTAGTATCAGATCCGTTCCCATATATAAAAACGACTCCCGAACTTGTATTTTAGACCTGACTCTAATCATTGGGATTTATAGCCATTGGGATTTATAGTCAGGGCACCAAAATGATGGAATTTTCTCCCCATGGAAATTTGTCTGTTTCCTTCTATCACTGTTTTTCACAAGTGAATGAAGATGTATCTGTTTTGAATCATGGTCTTTCACTGACCCTTGTTCCTGTTTGTTTCATTTGTAATTGTTCTATTTTATTCAATTGTTTATGTGCTCTTTTTCCTTTAATTGCTTTTATACTATGTATTTTTAAAAGCTTGTTTTAATGGCTTGGACTTTCTCTACCATGGGGGCCCTAAACTGAGTGAAAAGGCAGTATAATTTTTTTAAATAAACCAATAAAGCCCTGACTAACTCTCATATACAGCAGCCATATACAGCTGTCTCTATGATTGTTCTCTAGACAGCAGTGCAAATAGTTGTGTGCACTCGGTAGGGAATTAGCCTTTCTTCATTCTTTCTCAGATTAATACATGAAGAGTGTTGTTACTATGATGAAAAGGATGGGATAATCTGCTCTATGTACAACATCCTGACCTCTATGGATAAAGGGTGGTATATAAATACCAGGAATGAGTGACAGCTAGCTAACATTTGGAAACCACATTTATGAATATCCCAAGAAATTATATTTTCATGTAAGTTACTCATGTTGATATTCATTCAGAGTCTACAGATAAGGAAAACCTATAACTGTAATTCATTGAAACAATTTGAATTCTGGATGCTTTTTTCATTTTGGAAAAGTAAAAAGCAAAATAAAACAAAGATGTCCTCAAATTTTGCTTACTAAAAAAAGAATGTCATTGCATGTATAAATAACATATGTGATTACTGTTTTAATTTGAACCAAATGTCTCATTGGTATTTATGACAGTCACTTTTATAGAAAGTCTTTCACCCAAGGCAGAAAGGAAAGTTGTTAAATATTTGTGAGGCAGGTTCTCTGAATATTTACTTCAAGCAGATTTTCCCAGCCATAGCTTGATTACTTGCTTCATTACACACTGTTTGTTTTGGGATAGATTTCCTTTGAATACAGGATTGTTGCTGAGTTGACTAATAAATACTGTATTATTTTGCAAGGAAGTGTCATTATAAACAATTTCTAACCTTTTTACTGAAGAAGTCTGAAAGTTTGAATCAAAACTAGTATTGCATTTTCATTTGTCTTTATATAACGTTAGAGACCAATTTTAAACACCCCTTGTAGTAATCATAACTTCTTATTTATTGCATACGGCATAATGCAATCCAGGCTGCTGCTTTGGATTGCAGGAGGAGTTCACCATTTTTTAATAACTGCCTGCAAATATAAAGATAGCACAGGCCCTTTCTTTGCTGTGCTAGCTTTCACCTTTCTTTTTCTTTTTTTAACCAAGGAAAGTTTTCAAAAACATGATCTTCCAGTTGCAGTGTGAAGGAATACAGCCCAATTGACCCCTTCCCTAACTCTTCTGTCTTTCTGCTGCATGTGACTATCCAGCTTTATACAGAAGGAAATTCCTTTAAGATTTTATGTAACCTTTTACATTTTCTCCTGTTGTACACAAGCTATTTAATGGCATTGGAATAAATAATGCAGCTGCCTTAGGACTAGTTTATAAGGTCAATAAGCAGTTTGCTTGTCCGTGGACAGAAATCACCATACCATGATGATTTCTATAGTACTTGTAGCACTTTTTTTGATCACTGGATATTTTATTTATGTTTTGAACATTTATATCTTGCATACTCCCCCTCTACCAATGAAGCAAACAAAAGGCTGTGAAAGTGGCTTGGGGACAAAGTGTTAAACCTCCCTCTCTGTGTTGCAGTCTACACAGCTGCACTTTAAAGTTTATACAATTGTATTCACTGTCTCGTTCCTGTCTTAATAGCAGGACTGGTTTAGCAAAGCAAAGAGCTAGGAGCTGCTGAAGCAATAGGAGAGTTGTCCAGCTACATTAAGGGCAAAGAGCAGATTCAGAACAAGGAACAGGAGAGCAGCTAAGTTTACAGAGGAATAATAAGATCTGCTGTTAGGTAGATGTAGGGATGGGCACCAACTGGGAAAATGCAGTTCGGTTCGTGGTTTGAACCACAAACCGAACTATGAAACAAAATGTACGAAAATGGCCTCATACGAAGTGAACCAGTTTGTGAAGTTCATGACATGGCAGAACAACCCCCCCCCCCAGTGTGCTAGAGATGACAAACTTGCAGGGGATCTTTAGCTGACTCTCCTCTATCTTCCTGCCATGTTTGGTGAGGACTGGACTTAGGGACTCTGAGTTATGGCTCCCCAAAGAAGGTGTCCCCAGGAAAGTGCTTTTGGGCACAGCTTCAGCAATGTATAGAATGGACTCTGTGAAAGCTAGAGGCATCAAACTCAAGGTGGACCTCCACAAGATACTCTGTGGAATGGCCAACCCCTCTCCTCCCCTGGGCCAAGGAGCCACCTGTACTGTTGTGGATGGCTGCATCCCTGGGGCCCGTTCACTCACTGCAGACCAGATGATAGCTGGGTATGGCCAGGCCAACCCCACTCCTCCCCTGCCCTGCCTGCCTGGGCCGAGGATGCATCTGCACTGCTGCAGGTGGCTGCATCCCCAGGTCCCACTGATTCTCTATGGATGCAGTGATTGCAGAGTGTGGCCAACTCCCCTCCTGCCCGGCCCCACCTGGGCCCGGGAGGCGCCTGCACTGCTGTGGGTGGCCATGTCCCCATGCCCTGTTCATCCTCCACCATCAAGATGACTGCAGACTGTCAACCCCCTCCTGCCCTGCCTGAGTCCAGGAACCACCCACCTGTTGTGGGAGGTCATGTTCCTGGGCCTCATTCACCTGCTGCCATCAAGATGACTGCAGGGCATGGCTAACCCCTCTCCTGCACCGCTTGCCTGGGCCCAGGAGCCACCATATTCTACTATTCTCTGTGCTCTGGGACTGGAATGACAGGTTGCAGAGTGAAATGACAGCCCCTGGGAGTGGCAGAGGCATTCTGAGACTATAATAACAGGGTGCAGCATGGAATGACAGCCCCTGGGAATAGCAGAGGTGTTTGGGGACTGGAATGACAGCTTCCAGGGCAGAATGAGAGTCCCTGGAGGCTGTCATCCCATTCTGCAACCTGTTATCCTGTCCCTGAGCACTGTTTATATTGCTAGGGACTGTCATTCCACTCTGGGTGCTGTCATTCCCATCCCAGAGTAGTCTATCTGGGCCCATAGACCTTAATGAAAAATCCATTCCACATTTTCTTTGCAACGTTTTTGTGCTGTAATGGATTTCAATGGAGCCCATCAAATCAATTGGCATTGCATTCCTGGCTCCCATTATTTCCAATGGGCCTTCAAGCCTTTCCCATTATTTCCAATGGGCAATCTTGTCATTCCTTTTAGTACATCCTTTGTACAGGTTCCAGTGGTCACAGTCATCTGCCAAATATAGCAAGGGCCAAGTGACATGGACAGGTTCCCTCCAGGGCTTTTTTTGTAGAGA
Source organism: Gekko japonicus (assembly GCF_001447785.1). Taxonomy (NCBI): domain Eukaryota; kingdom Metazoa; phylum Chordata; class Lepidosauria; order Squamata; family Gekkonidae; genus Gekko; species Gekko japonicus. The sequence goes on along the minus strand of NW_015169240.1, from coordinate 138,900 downwards.
ACGCCCAGCAGGAACTCATTAGCATAATAGGCTACACCCAGCAGCAGAAACGTATTAGCATATTAGGCCACACCCCTGACAGAGCAGCTCATTAGCCTATTAGGCCACACCCCACGTTATTAGAAGTGTGGTCATTCAGCCACACCCACCTTTTGCTTCTTATTCTGTTTATCTTGTTTGTTGTCAAAACACAGGGCTTTTTTGTAGCAGGAACCCTTTGCATGTTAGGCCACACACCCCTAATGTAGCCAATCCTAATGTGTTTCTGCTATTGGGTGTGGCCTATTATGCTAATGAGTTCCTGCTGGGCGTGGCCAACTCAGGAGCCAGCTGGAACTCCGTTCCTGTGCGTTCCTGCCCAAAAATAGCCCTCACCTCGTAGGCTTCTGTGTAAAGTGGGAGGTGCTAGAGGGTGGTCTGGGTGAATAAGGCAGATTGGCACTCAGTGGCCTGTTACCCAGTTCTCTAGGCTACCCTCTGGTCATTTAAATCTCTGTTGTTTCACACTTGGCAGCCCTGAATATATTAAAACTAACACCAAGAAAAGTTATAACAGTATACCTAATGCTGAATAAGAAGGTGCACCAGTGTCTTGAAAACTTGTATTTTACTGCTGGTGACCTTTCCCCCTAATTACCTGCATTTCTTGAGACACAGAATAAAGGAATTTTAGCTGTAGTAAAAACACTCTAAACATACTGCAGTGAAGAACTTTAGGCTTTATAAACATTCAACTGTCAGAGGCTGCATTTATCTAGCCTTTCATTTTCTGTAGTTGGCTCATGATTAATTTTTAACTTAAATGTTGTTCCCATGATATGACATCATTTAATGAGCTGAAGCACAGTGAGGCTCAGAGAAATATGAAATAAAGGCTGTGGGCTTCTAGGAAGTTCTAAAATGTTTGCCCACTTGACCATAATTTTTTGGACAAATTTGTTCTGAACATGTTTGGGTGGCCCAGTACTTAAACAGACATTCCAAGAGCATCACAGTGTGCAATTCATCACTGCCAAAACAGTCAGAACAAAATGAAAATAAGTGACACCTGCTCCAGTCCCTTGGTTAGAATGAAAGTTACCGTTCCAGTCAAATTTGAGCACAGGCCAAGCCCTGGGCAGCTACTGTGAAGGAAGAGGCACAATATTTTACTTACAAAACAAATAGTGGCTACAGAAGCAGCCTATTGGAAGGCTACCTTTAGATAATTAAATGGTTGTTCATTTGAACCTTTTCCATTGGAGTAACTGAACAAAAGAGAGCAGGTAATCTAGTCCTAACTTGACCAATTCTCAAATACAAGGACAGGAACAATATATTCATAGAGGTGCTTTACCAGTAAAATGGTTTCTTTCTTCCATTATTTTGTTTTTAGTCTGGAACTCAGGTTTCTGGTTTATGTCAGTTTGTGAGTCAGTTTGGTGTAGTGGTTAAGTGTGCGGACTCTAATCTGAGAGAACTGGGTTTGATTCCCCACTCCTCCACTTACACCTGGCTAGATGACCTTGGGCAAGCCATAGTTCTGATAAGAGCTGTTCTTGAAAAAGAGCAGTTTCTGTCAAGAGCTCTCTCAGCCCCACCTACCTTACAGGGTGTCTGTTGTGGGGAAGGAAGAGAAAGGAGTTTGTAAGCCGCTCTGAGACACCTTTGGGTAGTGAAGGGCGGGGTATGAATCCAATCTCTTCTCTTCTTCTTCTATGTGTTCCAAAGCTGAAAATTCACACATTGTCATTTTTCCTGAAGGAAGCAATCACACAGATTGGGATGATTGTATGTACTGTATGCTTCTGATATGAATGGTTGCTGGGTTCTTTCTCACATTACTTAGATGCTTTGGACCACACTTGGGTCTGTATTAGTCTTCTGAGCCTTTAAGAGAGATGATATTCGGAGGTGAAAGAGGGGAGGAGCTGTAGCTCAGTGGTATGATGTAGGCTTTGCATGAAGAAGGTCCCAGGTTCAGTCTGTGGCATCTCTAGTTAAAAGGTCTGGTAATAGTTTAGGAGGGAAAAATCTCTGCCTGTGACCCTGAAGAGATGCTGCTAGTCAGAATAGATAATAGTGAGCTAGATGGACCGTGGTCAAACTCACTATAAGGTATTTTCATTTCTGGCACACATTTAATGACCTGTGCTGCAGCAGTTCATATTTTAGAAGGTAATATGAGCAAGAGTAGGATAATAGAGTGGAAGTATAAACTTCTGTTAATTTTGAGATGAGGATACAATTAATATATTATGAGACACTCCATAAAATAAATGAGGGAGTTATCTGGTACCCGATGAGAAGCGTACTTGTCAAGGAGTCCAAGCCTGAACCCTGTGGGTTCCCAGAGCTAGCGTGCATGAGAAAACAATCGTAAAAATATATAATGTTTATTTGAATAATTTTCAGAAATAGTTTTATCTCTAGGCAACACACCACTCTACAATTATACAACAAAAGAAAACAAGAAAACTAGCTTAACTATCTAATACATTTGAAACATGCATTAGGTGGCACAGTCTTAAAGTCTCAAAAGTCAAAGGCCATAGCTTAAACCTCCTGTACACTGTTGTCCATTGCAATATAAGCAAATCCAGGCCTTTAGTCCATCCGAATCCAAGCTAGTTGCCTTCTCTAGGTTCTTAGCACAATTATAGTTTTTTTGGCCAACCAGCATCAGGTGATAATGACAATCCAATCAGGACACATTCTTGTTGGAACCCTCTAGAAAGTTACCTCATCCCATCCTGTGGGCTGCAGGTTCTCATGAAGAGCTAATTATCACATTCCTAGATCTGGTCTTGAAGATAAGGGCCATGTAGGGAGAGTGGCCCAATTAGCAACATCTGGAAGATGGAATAAGCCCATGACTATTCACATGAACCCTTGGGAGGAATCAGGGGTGATTTGCCTCACAGTATGTTATTTGACTTTCTTCGTATGAAGGGCCTTGTTTTGTTGATGCCTAGTACAATATTAGGCACAACAACAATAATAGCAGTAATAAATGATTACTCAACATATTGACAATGACATATGAAATGCCGTTCTATGATGTTTGATCTGCAATGGCTTATTCATCCATGCACTCCACCCCTAGATGATGAAGCCATCATATGAACAGAATCTCCCTTTCCCATCATTATTGTTAACGGGAGATCATCATTAATTATTCCTAATGTGATTATCTCTGGGGTAATGTTTGAACAACCAATCTTATGGATGAGCCAGTAGCACAGATCCCAACCTTCTAGTCTGGTAAAGAGAGCTTGTTTTATGGGAAAGATTCATATGATCAGGTCCCCTCTATGTGGTTGACCATTACTTAAGTTGTGTGGGAGCCAGCTACAGAAAAATGGCTCCCAGTAGCTAGGGTAATATTCCTTTAAACATTTGAGTAATAATCAAAGACATTGCTTATAGTACCATGATTATGATTGCTTTCATTGATACCATACACTGGCCCTGGAAATGAACGACAGAATATTTACATCAAAATATTAGATTGCATTTGTATATTGTATTCTTAAGTATCGCCACTTGTTCTCATTTCAAGTAATTTGAACTTACACATTACTTTTCTTTCTCTTTTATTTAAAACAAGCTCAAAATGTCATGGGAAAATGTTTTGTAATAGTTCAGTGCCTAAGGACTTGGGTTGGAAATGTATATTTTGGCTGGAATATGTAAGTTGTGGTCGTGACTTTTTAGTTTCAGTAAGTCAAATCTTGGAAACTTTCACCAAAGCTAGTCATGTCATGTATATGTGCAACTGAACCAAAATTATGTTTCTATTATGCCTAACATTTCCCGTTTTTGTTTCCAATGTACAGTTTAGACATGGTGCCACTGAGCAAAATGCACTGATGTGACATATTCCATATAGTATCATATTAATCATTACTGTTTATGACATAGTGGTTCATGAAGGTGTTTTTATAAATGGATCAGAACCATAAACTATACTACTGTGTTTAGTATGTATTATTTTTTGCTGTATGTATTATACTTGCTGGTTTGTTTTTTATATTTACACAATACCGTTTTCTGCATTGTTGAACATACTATATCTAATACTTATGTCTTGCTTCAGACTGCAGTAATCATAGACCTATTACATTGCTTATTAGATGTCTTATATCAATTGCATTGATTTATACTGTGTAATCTGTCTTGAGCCTCAGAGAGAAGGGGAAACTAGAAACAAAATAGCATCAGTACAGCACCATAATCTACACAGTACTCTGCAGTTAGCTAGGAATGTGCATTTAAATATTAAGTAATCAAAACTTGAGCCCAAATGGCTTTCTTTGTCAATACATAATTATAACTAAACTGAATTAAATTATAGAAGACCTAGACATTTTCAGATGTGGGTCTCAGTCTAGTGCAGATGTCCCCAAGGTGTTGCCTGTGGACACCATGGTGCTTGCCAACACCTTTCCCGGTGCCCACCAGGTGTTTTTATGATGAAGAAGAGGAGGAGGAGGAGGAGATTGGATTTATACCCCACCCTTCACTACCTGAAGGAGTCTCAGAGTGGCTTACAATCTCTTCCCCTTCCCCTCACCACAACAGACAGCCTGTGAAGTAGATGGGGCTGAGAGAGCTCTCTTGAGAACTGCTTGTGAGAGAACAGCTCTGAAGAACTTATGACTAACCTAAGGTCACATCAGCAGCTGCATATGGAGGACTGGGGGATCAAACCTGGTTCTCCCAGAGTACAATCCATGCTCCTAACCAGTACACCAAACTGGAATGGGCAGGTAGGGCTTTTTCCCAGCAAGATGTTTGATAGGCCATTGGAAATTTGATTGGATGTGCATTATTATTATTTTTTAAAATATTGTTTTGGTAGCAGCTGCTGCTATATAACAAGGGTCTTCACTGTGTGACTAAAGGTAAGCTGTAGCAGCCATTTTGTGTCTGGTTCCATCTCCTGAGGCAGCCATTTGGTGGCTGCACCCACCATGCTGAGTCAGAATTCCAAAGATGCCCACAGGATCTTGGATCTTGTGGAATAGATCTCTTGTTGTTCCTTTTTTGGTGTTCTTAACCACTACACCAAACTGGTTCTATGCTAATTTGCTGCTCACCCTTTACCTGTATTATGGGCTGGTAATTTCCATTTCAATGTAGCTGAAGAAGTGTGTGTGTGCACATGAAAGTTTATACCTTGAATAAAACTTTGTTTATCTTAAAGGTACCACTGGATGTGAACTTTGTTCTTCCATTTATTCTGTGTTTGTGGTTTCCTGAGTAAAACACTTCTGACAGAAGAATGTCTTAATTCACCCCCATTTAATTCCCTCACTCCCAGGACTGCAATGTTTACATGTTCCATTTCTCATTTTATGATTTTGAGTTTACTTTGATTCATATTTGTCATGTTCCATGTTCCTATTATATGTGTTGAACAGTTTTGGACTTTCTTTTGCATCCATTCACATCAATAACTGAATGTCCTTTCAGCTTGAATCCAGTTGCATCATTAAGAATAACGCTGCTTGTACTTGTCCTCTTCCCCAGTAGATGACTGAGTCCTGTCCGACCTGGGGGTCCTTTCTTCCAGCACTACATATATATGTTTGGTATTGTCTCATTATAGGGTTTTCAAGGTATGAGATGATCAGAAGTGGTTTGCCTTCTTCTGTGCAGTAGAGATGGGCACAAACCTGGAAAATACAGTTTGGTTCAGTCCGTGGCCAAACCACGAAACAAATCACTGACTGTTCATGAACAAAACCAGTTCATGGTTCATGGCCTTGCTTACTCCATTGAATAGGGCTGCAGTTCCTTCCAATGGCATTTGCAGAAAGCCAAAAAAAAAAATAGCTGAGTTACAGGGAGAAGCAAGGTGTGCATCCAAGAGGGAGGAACCCCAAAGTGCCCTTCATTATTTTGATAATCTGTTTTGAGCATAAAGTAAGCAATTACAATAAATGGCATACTTCTACATTTGATAGCTTCATTTTATATGAACATCACCTAAAGCGCCAATAAAACGAACCAAAGTCAGCATTCCTGTTATGTTGACAGATGCACAGAATTGCATTGTATGAAAAAATTTCTTTCTTTGACAAAACTGCAAACTCTTTAGTTGTAACAAGTGCATCACTTTGAAATTAAATACTTCATAGCAGCAATAAATGTACTGACCTTTTTCTCAGCATTTCATAATTTTGAATACTTTAGCTAAATCTTTTTATACTGCCTGACTAAGATTAATCTAGCATCCTCTAAGATACTGATTCATCTTTTGGCATTTTCAACTAGTCGCTTTTATTACATCCAGATGGGATTATGAAAATGCAAGCCAAGATGTAATTTATGAACCTGTGGTGTAAAATTTTGACTAGTTATATAATTGGCTTGAAATCTGAATTTTAAAATGAGTAAACACTAAAAGAGGGTTCTGCAACCTGCTCCACCACCACACACACAAAAAAAGCCTCCCACAGTTGCAGGTCCAATCACAAAATGGTGGGAGGTTCTGAAGCAATCACATTCTTGCAATGGAAGCAGCTGCTTCTAAATAGGCATCCCCTGCAGATGCAAAGATGATCCCACCTGGCCTATTCTGAAGCACCTTCTGCACTGGGAAGGCAGAGGAAAACTCATCTTGGCTCTTTAATTTGAGAAAGATACCTCTATCTATCATTTCAAAGGAATTAGGAGGGATTACTACAGGGAGATGTTTCTAAACCTTGGGCCAACCAAGGGCTGTGGTGTGCCCACCTAGGATGAGCTTAGCACTTTGTCAAAACCTGTTGGAGTATAAACTGTAGGTGTCTGTTTTTCTTCTCTTACACTTGAGGCCCATTACATTTTATTCCCATAACTCCAGAAGCAAGTGGGCACAAAGAAAACACATTGACAGATAATGCACTGCAAATCACTGCATTAAAGAAAAGTTTATCTTTATAAATTGAAAGAAGATATTCTTTGCTTTTATTTCACAAGTGCAATGCAAGTGTGAGTTGCATGATCATCTGAAACCTCACATTATTGAAAATGCAAAAAGAAGGGAAGTTAACCACAGATATGAGAACTGGATGCAAATAAAAGAAAAGGAAGTCCTAGCAGGGCTTCAATACAAGCAGAAGTCTGACCCTCTTGTATGCATTCTAGTTTTGTTTTTTGTAGTGTGACAATTTACAAGATTGTACAAAGAGAGCCATCTTGTGGCAACAAAGAGTACTCTATACAAAATAGGAGGGCCTCATTGCCATGCAGTTCTATGATACAAAGCGAATGGAAGATAGGCTTTTGTATACCTTTAACCAAAGGTGTCTGCTTAATGAGTACTGAGTCACTCATGCCATTCCATGTTTTCCAGACCCAAACTGTACCTAACTGCAAGGCTGGGAAATAATGTTCATGTTCTGATCATGCATCTGAGTGTCAAGACAGGAGGAAGGACAGTTTGGAATTTGACAGAAAAAGAGAAACTAGGTCAGAGTTTCTGGAGCCGTCTTGCTTGAGGGGCATGGGTCTGCTTTGGAATTAGTACTGCCAATCTGTATATTCTATTTCCCCTCCCTCAGAGTCACCTTGTTTATCCTGTCCTTATATATAAAAGCATTTTCGCATGGCAACATTCTGTGCCCAACAAAAACAGTTGGCTCTGTGATATGTCAATCACAAGGTGTCTCTATCCACTGGCTGCGTTGCCTGAGTTCTCTCCCATCCACTGCAGCCTACACCACTCTTCTCTGATTGGGCCAGTGTTTCAAGGTCATTTGCATATGGAAGCTGATTGGACTTCATTCCATTCCGTACCTCAAACTCCCCCACCCTGGTTTGCATATGTGATCTGGTTTATTCTGATGTAAAATATGTCCTCACCCACAACACATCACTTCCTCTTCAAAAGAAACAAATCCAATAACACAATGATACCGGAACTCCTCCTAATGAAGATTGTTCCGTGGCCCAACTCTGTCTTATGTATGGCAGTGGGCGGTTGAGTTCGTTTTACCCGTGTACCCAGAGGGCAGATTCAGAATGGACTCCTCTATTACCCAGGAAGCGAGACAACACACTGATGTTTAATGAATAAATGTTGTCTTTACTAAAAATAGTTGATTTCAGGCACACAAAACAGATGCGTTCACAGATACATTCAGTTCCTTTAGTTCACAGTAGATACAGAAACAATCAGTAATAAAAATAATAACTTCAGACAAACAATGAGGTAAGACACAGAAGGGTAGAGTTAATACTTATCTGAATTCTAGGCGAGAAGTAATTCTTCTCAGCAGAAGGAACGGGAACAAAAGTACTAACTTTAGGGACTCTAAAAACACACTGAATGGTCCAGCCAAACACGTGTGTGTTCTCTGGTTGCGATTCCAGAGAACACTTAAGAATCACCTGCAGTAGACTTAAGTTGCAAAGGTGAAAGCAATAAGGGGAATGGTTAGCTAACAAGAAACAAAGGCTGTGTTTCTTCTTTTAAAACCTAGTTTTGGGGGTTGGCATAAGGCCAATCTACACCTACAATCCGACCCCTTCTCTATACCTATAGGTTGAAGGGTTGTGATGCTCTACCTAAAGGGGAGTGGGGCGATATTCAAATTCTAACCCTAACTTCAATGGAAGCCATGTGGCAAGGTGTCAAAGTTGCATTCCCATAGCAAACTTTGACTTGCAGATGTTGGCTTGATCCAAGAAGGCAATAACAGGATGTTGTCTTTTGTAATTCCAAACCAGATAGGTGGGGTTACGTGCTATTCCAGGAGATCTGTAATGGTGGACTCCTTGTTGTTTTCCAAGCCTACCAAGGCTGAGCTTAATGGAGAATGTCTTCTTTGTCCCAAGGCATGCCGGGGAAGGAGTGGGTATGCATGTGTCCATTAGCATAGGCAGAGCAGACCCTGCTGGTCCAGGTGCATGAGATGCAAAGCAAGCAAAACACACAGCATTTCCCAAGCCCCACATACACAAATGCAGAGACAGTTACAGACATGGCATAAATAACACATTCAAAAGCACATTTGCTAACAACAACCATGCCACACCACAAAAAAGACTGATAACACCACAAGCAGAAAACCACAAGGCAAAAAATGATAGGAAAAAGTGCCAGCAGTCACCCCATTACTGCCATAGATATGTACCTGAAAGTGCTTCAGAGGATGATGTGCATGTCCCAGGTTCATGTTATAAAAGCTGCCTGGGGGATTATGGACCATTCACAGACTTTCTACCTTAACATACCTCACGGGGTTGTCATGCGGATCATACAAGAGAGGGGAGAATGATGTCAGCGGCTTTGGTTCCCACTGTAGGG